>NC_133366.1:24020909-24137329 GCF_049309525.1 Garra rufa | reverse complement strand
GTGTACTTTCAGATATTTAAAAAACTGTATATAGATGCTTTATGGCAGAGTTTTTTAAATATCTGAAAGTCCACTTAGCATCAGTCAGTCAAGCTTTGTAATATGACATTATGATCATTTATAATACAATAATCTCAGTAGTCTCTCACATTGTCCCACAGCAACATTAAAATGATGTATATTAGTGTACAATGTTTTATAATAATAATAAATTATTCTTTTTAGTGTCCATTTTATTCAATATTGGGGGCATCCAAGTTATTTGACATATTTGAACATTTAAAAAACAATAACACAATAGTATAAAATAGTATACCATGATTGACAACATGTGGTTTGATACCTCACAGCTGCCATTTTCAGGGTTCTTACACCTTTTCCAAAGTAAAATTCAAGCACTTTTCAAGCACTTTCAAGGTGCATTTTCAAGATTTTCCAGCACTGTGGTAAATTACATATTCACATACATGAGTTCTAAATTTTAAATCAGATGTTATTGTGCTATTAAAAAACAACTGTCTAGATTGCATATAACATTGCCCCATATAAATAGTCAACATTCAGTATACAAATTATATAATTTAAAATATATAATTAATATTATCTGTAGTATTTTAAAAATAAAATTTAAAGGCTTTTTAAGACCTGCACAAATAAAAGTAATACTGTATGAGTGGAGTAGGGCAATGTCTATGGTAACACATTAATGACTGCTATAAAATGACTGTAAAAAAATATGATAAACTAAAATTCTAAAACTTGAAAACTTTCTAAAACTTGAAGGATTTTCACAAACACATTTCACATTCCAGCCTAAAAGTACTAAAAGGTAGTCAAAAAGACACTATAAAATTAATAATAAAATTTAACTGGCCCAAATGAAAAAAGACAATTTTTTAAACATTGAAAATATTTTTGATTGACATTTAGACTCCTAACTGATTTCCTATTAACAAATAACAAGGAAACTTTTTTCACTATTTGCAGTGTATCTGCAGAATTTTTAAATATCAATTTAAGGCAATTTACGACCCTTTTTAAGAGCTGCACAAGTAAAATGAACACCGTAGTGGGGTTGAACAATGTACAGTAACATTAAGCCATAAAATGACATGATTTATAATTCAGATTTTCACAAAAACAAAACATCTTATACAATGGCATTTCTGCCTTTATACCTTTAAAATGTATATACAGTATCAAGTATAATTTATTTAAAACATAAATATTACTGTCTTAATTGTTTAGATTTTTAGAAAGCACATAACTTTTACATTTACAACTCTTATGTGTTTGCTGCATAAAAACATGGGCCAAAATTGGTAATAATCTTACTAAACAGCTGAATATTCGCAAATTCATTTCCTGTCACGAGGGGGCGCTTTAGGAGCGCTGAAATTCTACGGTTTCCTAGTAACGGCTGTACACAAATCAGCATTAACGCAGTTTTATCAGACATGAAATGAAAATGCCAACGACACGTTTCTGAGGACAGTCGGTTCCCTTCAGATGCATTCATATAAAGACATCCGTGCTGCGTTTTGACTTTGAAACCTGCAGCATGCATATTTATTCAATATGACATCATTGCCTTTTGAAGTTTTATCCAGCCCTATCGCGATTCTCGTATATCCGTCCCTAACTCTTAAACTTATAATTAAGCCTTTTTTATACTATTTAATACATTTAAAACTTTGTATGGCCTTAACTTTGATAAGGCTAAATTGATGAGTTTGTAATCACCCGCACGAGCCCTCTACTTTAAGATAGTCCGGTGAAACATTTTAGTAGCCCGACTGGAAAACACAATAGCCCCGGGACATCGGGCAGGCAATTTTGCGATCCTCAAATTCTCGTTTTAAACATAATTCTTATTTGTCGTTTTCAAGCCATCGAGGACTGATGCAACAACCTCCTGATAACTGGCATGTTTTATCTACCGCTCTGTTCCATCAGAGGGCGCGCAGCAAGAAAGACCGGCGGATCACACTACAGCCTCACGTGCACACTCGAGCGGAGCTGTTTTTTTCTTTTCTTTCTTTTACTATAAGCATAACAAAAAATAACTATTTAGTATGAAAGCGAATTAATATTAAACCGATGCAACTGCATATTCAAGCACTTTCAAGCACTTCATCCAAAATCCAAGCATTTTTCAAACCTTGAAAACACTACATTAAAATTCAAGCATTTTCAAGGAATTCAAGCACCCGTACGAACCCTGCATTTTGTAAAATGTATTTTTCATGAAAAGACATCTTGCTATAACAAAAGTGGATATTTCTGTAGAATGACCCAATAAAAGCTAGTCTAACTGAATTCAATCTGGTTGTATAACAGCATTTTGATTCCTGCTTACCTCTGATTCTGCTGTAGCAGGTGTTACAGAAGAGCTGTCCGTGTCTGACTCTGACCTGAGCTCCGGACTCAGCCCCTCTTCCAAGGTCAGTCCTGCAGCTGACACACTGCAAGATCAACAAGAAACAGCGAGTTTGGACACACATCAAGATGAGAGCATACAACCCTTTTCCCAATGACTCTAAAGCCCCCAAAGCATCCCAAATCAAGCATAATGATTTATTGATTAGAAAAGTTGATTATTAGGTCAGCGTGGGTAGATCCTCCACCATAGCTAGATTTGAAAAAGTGTTTTTTTTTTTTAGTGAAGGCAGGTGAAGCAGTGATGTAACCATCCTGTGAAGCAGTGAAGAAACAAGGAGCTACTGTGAACAAAACACAACCTCTGCAACCGGACACAGGAATCTAAAAGGGACAAGCTTCATTAGACGGTAAGCAAATACTGTATTTTCCAGAAAACAAAGTTAACTAGTAGCAAGTCAAAGTTGCATGGTGTATAAGTCAAGTTCCACTCATAAATAAATAATTGTATAAACTATTTGCGTATGAGAGATACACTATACAAATAAACTTAATTGTGCTTATGTAAGTTGCTTTGGCATATGAATCAAAGCACGTTTTAGATGACTTAAACAATATTCCAGAAAATACAGTACAGTTTTGTGATTGGAAAAGCCTGTGTGATCAGTGACTGGCGGGGTTCCGGTGATTCAACGTTACTGGTTATGCTGAGGTTAGCCAGAAGATGTGTTCATTTTGCCAAGTTTATTGGCAATGAGGCAATCAGAAAACAGACTCGACTTCAATTTGAACAAATTTCAATTCAACATGACAGACAATGAAGTTAAAGCACTACTGAAACGATTATGTGTTATTCAAAAGTAGGACTACATCATTTTAATTTGTTTTGCATGCTTGTAATCTGATTGCCTACACAAAATAGAAAAATGTATTGGTATTAGGTGATTAATGCTCTCCTGCTGCCCCAAAAGACAAAGGTTAAAAACCCAGGAAAGGTCTAACAGATCCATGGAGTGCCCGCTCGCTCTTATTTTCAGGTGACCTCCGCTCTCACCTTGAAGCAACCAATGTGAAAGCAGAGCTCCAGGGAATCGATGACCATGGCAGCTCCCTTCCCCAGAGGCTGCTCGCACCTCGAGCACATCCGCCTGCCACTGACCAGCCTACAGGCACCACATGCCAGTGTCAGAGTTAAAGAGTTCAATGTCAGATAGATGACAGCATTACCCCGGCCTTGCACTGATTCGACTACTTTTAACAGTTGGCGGCTGAGTACTGAAAGGTTCAGAATGGCATACTACCATACTATACTGCATGTATACTGTAAACGGTAAGTTTCAGTATGCATTAAATACCCATACTGACTAAATGTGCACAATGAGAGCATGTGTAAAATACTGTATCCCACAAGCAATAACTTTCATATTTCTACCTTGACTGCATATTTAATAACATAGCCAAAAATGTTTCTTTTTTTTTCCTTCACAAAATTAGATTCAAATGTTAACACCATTTATGGCGATTTAGCATGCAATGCAGTGAGGCTTTGTGGTATAATAATATTTGTATGAAATACTGAATATTGCATACTAGTTTGTATATAAAAAACGGTATGCAGTATACAATACAATATACACTGGCGTATATACAGTTGAAGTCAAAAGTTTACATACACCTTGCAGAATCTGTCAATTTTACCAAAATAAGAGGGATCACACAAAATGCATGCTATTTTTTTTTTATTTAAACTGACCTGAATAAGAGTTTTCACATAAAAGACATTTACATATAGTCAACAAGAGAAAATAGTTGAATTTGTAAAAATTATCCCGATTAAAGGTAAATCAAAGGTTACGGTCATACACTCGATTCTTAATACTGTGTTGTTACCTGAATGATCCACAACTGTGTGTGTGTTTTTTTTTTTTTGTTTAGTGATAGCTGTTTATGAGTCCCTTGTTTGTCTTGAACCCTTTCTAAACGATGATTGTATGATTTTGAGATCCATCTTTTCACATTTTTCTTATTTTGCCTAAACATAATTTTTTGTGTTTAGTTGGGAAGGGTTTAAATACACAAAAATGCTGAAAAACCAAAGAATTTGTGGGACCTGAAAGATTTTTCTGAAGAACAGCAGGCAGATTAACTTTAACAAGGGACTCATGAACAGAAAGTGTATGTAAACAGGGTCATTTTTATAAATTCAACTATTATTTTCTTTTGTGGACTATATGTAAACATCTTTTGTGAATCATCTTATTCAGGTCAGTACTAAAAAAAATGACATGCATTTTGTATGATCCCTCTCATCTTGGTAAAATAATTAACATTTTGCAGATTCTGCAAGGTGTATGTAAACTTTTGACTTCAACTTTACACTGTACATTACTGTTTTTTAATATATATTTTTAAAAGAGGTCTACTGCTCACCAAGGCTGCATTTATTTAATCAAAAATACAGTACAAACAGTAACATGATGAAATACTGCTGCATCTTCTTTTTTTTAAAACAATATTTTGCAGTTTCATTATTTTGTAGAAACCATGACACATTTTCAGGATTCTTTAAGTTTTTTTTCTTTCTTTTTGAGAATGTAAGTTTTTACTGTCACTTTTAATCAAGTTATTGCATCCTTGCTTAATAAAAGTATTAATTTCTTAAAAAAAATCAAAAATAAAATAATAAAAGTAAAATAAAAATCATACTGATCCCAAACTTCTGAACTGTAGAGTACACTACAGTATATAGTGCAGTAAACAGTACACTAGTATTCCATTCAAAGCATAGTCACTTAAGTAGTCTTATAAAATACCTGGGGTTAAAGGTCAGGTAGAGTGAAATCCTTCTTAAGAAAAAAAGAAAGATCTGAAAAATTGGCTTACAAAGAGTTTCAACTGAAAATGCATTTACATTAAGCAACGCTTTGGACTTATTAACTGAAGACACAAAGCACCAATTCATTCTGAAATCCCACACTTGAACATAGGCCTATGTGACTAGTTCATACCTGCCACGCTGCTGAGAGTTTGGACGAGACTCAAGGCCTGACGGTTCAGGCGTAGTTGTGGAAGAGTTGGAGGAAAACAAGGAGCTCTGCTTAAGACCAGTAGAGAAGATGGCAGAACCAGGGCCCAGGCTGCTGCGTCCGCTCCTGTAAGTGCCAGTGTTTCCCAAAGCAGAATGGGGCCTGTTTGCAATACTTGAAGTGTAGGACTGCTTGGTCCAGGAGTTGGTTGTGTGGAGGTTGTCCAGAGATTCATATCTGTGATGCAGAGATTGAGATACTAAAGCCTCACAGACAAAATAATGTGGTGTCCTATGTGAACCAAGACGCTTTACAGTTTAAAAGTTTGGGGTTGGTCAAATTTTGCAATGTTTTTAAAGAAGCTTCTTATGGTTACCAAAACTGCATTTATTTAATCAAATATACAGTAAAACAGCAATATTGTAAAATATTACAATTATACATTTAAAGTAACCGGTTAGTATTTAAATACATTTTAAAGTCTAATTTATTTCTGTGATACAAAGCTGAATTTTTAGCAGCCATTATTCCAAGTATCACACTAGTGAATGGTAGTGTAGGGCTGACAAAGAAAATCTCTGCTAAACAATAAGGAAAATGTTTATTCATCAGGACCTCCTGATTGATGTTCCCACAGTGATGGGCTCTTTGTTGATGTTGGCATTGCGCTGACGGATCCAACTGTTGTCAGTGAGGAGCTGCGTCCTCTTCCTCATCTCCGCCAGGATCTGCAGACGTTCCTTTTCTGCTTGCGACAGCTGTCCCTTCTTTTTACCGCTTCCTGCTGTCAGTGAAGAGACAAGGCGGAGAAGATGAGTACTGCACCGGGTATTCAACTATTCAGGAATTCAGACAAAAATAACTGAAATATAAAGTAATCAGACCTTTACCATCCTGTTTGTCAAGGCCTTGAAGTGTAGGGGTAGATTTCGACTTTGTCCTACGCAAAATAAATACATGAATTGTACTAAATGGAATTGTATTCTGAACGAGAATTACATTTTCCCCTCACATTACAATGCACACCTCTCCTTTACGAAACTGGAAAAAACCTTTCAGTACAGAAAAAGTGCTGCCACATGCATATCACCACATCTTCCTTATGCCACAAAAGCCATTCAAAGAAGCAAATGCAGCCCCAACAGCAAACTGACCTGTCAGAAACTGTAAGCTTGGCAAACCCGTAGGACTCCTCTGAGCTGAGGCAGAACAAAGCAGAAGCAGAAAGATAGACGTACAAGAAATGACCAAAGCAGCCGTAAGATGTACACATGCTACATAAACCACAAATGCCACATAAGCTTAAAAATGAATAAATACATGCATACAACTAATACAGTAAATTTTGTCAGGTTAGAAATATGGTGCTCATGGTGTAATATACTAAAAAACAGTTAGATTAAACATCAGCTTTATAGGAATAAAACGGAGATCTGTTAAATATATATTGAGTGTTTTGTTTGCTATAAATATGCAATGTCTTCAGTGAATTTACATTACCAGTCAAAAGTTTTTTTAAGAAGTCTCTTCTGCTCACCAAGCCTGCATTTATTTGATCCAAAGCACAGTAAATTTACCATTTAAAATAACTATTTTCTATTTGAATACAATTTAAAAAATGTAATGTTTTCCTGTGATTTCAAAGCTGACTTTTTAGCATCATTACTCCAGTCACATGATCCTTCAGAAATCATTCCAATTATTATTATCATTGTTGAAAACAGCTAAGTAGACTTTTTCAGGTTTCTTTGATAAATAGGAAGTTCAAAAGAACAGCATTCATCTCAGATAGAAATCTTTTGTAACATCATAAATGTCTTTATCATCACTTTTGACTCATTTAAAGCATGCTTGCTAAATAAAAGCATTAATTTCTATAATTTCTTATTCTTAAAAGAAATTACTCAACTGTTTTAAATATTGCTAATAAATAATAAAAAATGTTTTGTGAACAGCAAATCAGCAGAAATGAATGATTTCTGATGGATCATGTGATACTAAGAGTAAAGAAATGATGCAGAAAATTTTGTTTTGATCACTGGAATAAATTACATTTGAAAATATATTCAAATAGAAAGCATTCATTTTAAATAGTAAAAATATTTAACATTATTACTGCTTTAACAGTCTTTTGGATCAAATAAATGCAGGCTTGGTGAGCAGAAAAGACTTGAAAAAAAAAAAAATCTGTTACTGTTACTGTCCAAAAGTGTTCGACTGGTAGTGCTTTTGTCGAATGTCTTTATTAAAATTATGAAACCATTTGTTTGTGCTTGTCTTTTAAAGGGGACATCGGATGTCCATCTTTCACAAGCTGGTATAATTTAGACTGTTTAGGTTTTATGGCAATAAAAAAAAAAAAAAAGAATTGAATGGATTTTTTTATTAAATGACAGCTCTAATATTTACAAAAATGCTAAATCCTAATGTTTTCTTGCCATTAACAACATAAAAACAGCTACAATTTCTTTTACAACATGTGTCTGGCACATTTCTTACCACTGACTCTTTGTGGTTGAATCACACTCCACCTCTGCCTTCAGTGACTGTTGTCCTGCTGTTGTTTGCACAGCAGTCTGTCTACTCTGTGTTGCTCCCACCTTGTCTGCATTCTGACTGGATGCCACTGAAGTGGTAACAATGGATTGGTTGAAGAAAGGCGGTGGAGTATAAGTAGTATTTCCATTGGACAGCACATCAGGGCATTTCTGCTCCTATTACCAGCAGGAGGTAAATAATAAGTGTGTCGTTATTCATATTCACCATTTATAATGCTGTAAAGGCAATGGAACCACTGTATAAAGCTTCAACATGCTGTGTTTGAATGAGAGAAATTGTAGAATGTAGCAAGTTACAACAATCTTCTGACCTCAGTACCATTGTGCTCCTCTCCATAGACTTCCTGCTGAGCTTTTCTCCACTCCTCCTCTAATTTCTCCTGATCACGTCGATACTTCTCCTAAAACCATTTCAGACAAAAGTCCACTAGTGAATATTTGTAGAATCTGTTTACGTTTATTCGCTTATTAGCAGCAAAACATAAATCTAAACTGCAAGTACTGTTTGAATGCACTTTAGAATGTATTTCAGTTGGACACCTCATACAGCTGGTTGATAGAATGTCTGAAGTATGCAATAAATGATTATAAACTAAAATATTAATCGTACTGACATGAAAATATATAAATTTAAACAATCAAATAGAGCATTTGTGTGATTTGGTGGTACCTGCAGGAGGCGCTCTTGTTCCATCTGCCATTTCTCTTGTCGCCGTCTCTCCTCCTCATGATCCCATGACCAGCGAGAGGAGGTGGTACTGATGGTGGGAACCTGCAACTGATACCAACAAAAAAAAGAACCAAAAAGTAAACTCCTCATATACGGCTAAATCTGAATTTAATTCTGATAAAGACTAAATGTGAATGACAGATGTGACTCACATCAGAGATGGCAGACTCTGAGCCACCTAGTAAAAGAGATAGACACAAAGGTTATCCATTTAAATAGCATAAAGCACACACATAGCCATGAGTTTTCCATGTCTGTAACCTGTTGGTTCATACTGCTCAGTGGATTCTGACACACAACCCCTGCTCTTATGACAAAACTGTAACCAAAGCCACCACGGTCAAGTGAGCGCACAATAAATTCACACTCATATGCTGGTATGCAAGCTTTAAACACGCAAGACAGACAAACATGACGAGAGTGTAAAAAAAAACACCTGAAGAGTAGCGCATGGCAAAAACTGAAAGCACTTTAATTGCAGAGGAATCAAATTGCAGATTGCACTTTTGCATATAAGAGACTAGACAACTCAAAATTCACTTTGTAAACAACTCTGCAAAGATATAAGACATGAAACAGATACAGAAAAATGAAGAAACAGAAAGAGTGACAAACAGGGTTCCCACACCTTGGTTAACTTCAAATTAGGGCTGGGCGATATGGCAAAAATGTAATCTCGATAATTTTTTTCCCATATTGAACGATAACGATATATATTTCGATATAAGCTGTTGATGTTGCCAGCTTTAAAATAGTATCCCAACAATGACTAAAGCCACAAAAATGAAAGGGTTCATTAAATTACATTTAAAGTATAGTTTTTTAACAAAAACAGATTACAGATTTGGCCTTAAAAATTAAAACAACTTACTAAAATAAATAAAAAAAATAAAAGTTGTGACAGAGTATGGTAAATGAGAGTAAATGTACAAAATGTAAACATAAAATTATTGTAAAAACATAATTTGTAACACAATTATTTATTTATTTATTATTATTATTATTATTATTATTAACACAATTGCTTATTTTCTCCATTATAGGTTGAGCTATTTAAATTAGAGGCAACCACTGCATTTTGAAACAATCTACAGTATAAATAACAAAAAAATTACGACACGGTTCTTTCTTAATCGTATTAAGTGCAGACAATTCAGCCAGAAGTAGGCTACTCTCTAAATATTCAAAGTGCAAATAGAGACGGATATTTCAAGCATGATACAGAGCTATAGACATACACAACCTATCATAGCCTACATACTAATAACAGCCTAGATATGTCATGTAGCCTAATTTGAGTGCATTGGGGGGATTAATATTGCTTTTGAATGCGCGTGCGTTTTTTGCTTTCGGTTTCAGTTTTAACAATCGCGCCAAACTCTCAGCTGAGCTAAGAGTCACTTTTCAGGTAGCCAAACCACTTATATAACGGAATTCGTGCTACCTTTTTTGTCAACAATTTCAACATCTTTGGATAATAACTCGAAGTTAGTTTCACTTTCGTCGATGCTTCCTCTTTCTTTTTTTTGTCGTCCTGGTGTTAAGTTTGCTTCGCAAAGTGCGGTAGGAAATGAACTTTGTACTTTGATGTGTACACGCACGCTGTACGCTGATTTGCTGTTGTCGCATATTTCTACTGTGTGATTGGCTCTTAGATTAATCCATATCGAGCAAAAAATGTCTAGAGCCTATCATCGTTATTAACATAAATTTTATCGCGATTCGATATGATATCGTTTATCGGCCCAGCCCTACTTCAAATTCAAGGACTTTCCAGGTCCAATACCCTCAAATTCAAGGACTTAATGTGGGGACACATTTCAGGTGAGAGCAAGGTTACATTGTAAGATACATTATTACAGTTTTCATGTGTCGAACTATGCAAAAAAGCTTTTATTTTTGGCCATATGACAGAGATCTGATATTCTATTTGTCGTAACATACAACACAAAGTACCTCAAAGCGGGAAACACTTAACGCAACATGTAAATTTACTAACGTAAATCAAGAAAGCTAGTATGCATAGGCCACATTAGCGGACCTGAGGGAATAATTTGGATTTTTTTCCAGAAAACTTCTTGCGCAAAATGAATTCAAGCACTTTCAAGGACACTCATCTATGTATCTAACTTTCAGGGATTTCAAGGACCCGTGGGAACCCTGGACAAATCCACCATACCCACCTTATTTTTTAGTGGGAATGGCCATTTGTAAATTGTATGGGTCTGGCTTCCAGTCTCAGCCGCGTCCAGCTATTTTTATCTGTACAAAACAGCTTGTTTTGCTGCTCGATATTGCAAATTGTCTTACCATTTTATTTTAATGTATTATCTTAATTGTGAACACACTGGTTTGTAGAGCAAATAGTTTTACCGTTTACTGCACGTTGTTATTCTTCTTGTTATTTCTGGATAGCGACTAATGAACCGGAAGTCTCACTCATAGGCTTACTTCTACATTAAAGAATAAGGTGAATAGACAATTACAATGTTTCACAGCACACAGACAGCACACATTTTTATTTACCACAGAGATAGACCCAGGAGCTAACTGTGGAACCTGAAGGACAGAGTATTAGTATTAGCATTAGCATTAGCTTTAAGAGCAATAAAAAGGAAACCCATTGAGCAAAATGCTTCAGTTAGTCAGGCCCTTAGACTGCAGCATTAGCAAACAAACCCATTTGTTTGAGCGAATTCAGATATTAATATTCAACAGAACAGACCTCACCAATACACTCCATTAAGAGTGTGCTTAATACAAATCAGTCACAGCATAATTAAATGAATAAGCTGCGTAGATCAGCTGGCCGTCCACCATTAAACTGCTACTGCCTGAGTGAATGAGTTACCTTTTTGCATGAGAAATTCTAACTTTCTTCTATGATTTTTCAAAACTACGTTCTCATAGTCTACAACAGATAACAGTGGAGAGAGATGAGCGTCATTTTCCATGCATTATGGTATCCTTTTTTTGATTGCTAAAGGGGTCTTAAAGCACCCACCTTTGTTATTTAGAGCCACTGGATTGTCTTGGATGCGTCCATTTACCATTTTAGATAGCACTCCCTGAAAAAATGTAAAGTCAAATAAGACAAATAAACACATGAAATGAATTAATTAAATTATAATGTCATAAATAAATACAATAGAGGTTTTATTATAAGGTAAGTATTATTGCAGCTTTAAATAATTTAAACAGATTTTGAAATGCTATTTATTCTTGATAACAAAGCTGAATTTTAAGCATTCATTACTCCAGTCCTCAGTGTTGCATGATCTTCAGAAATCACTCTAATATGCTGATATGATGCTCAAGAAACACTTCTTATTATCATCAATGTTGCAAACAGTTGTGCTGCTTAGTAATTGTGGAAACAAAGATATTTTTTCAGGAGTCTCTAATGAATAGAACGTTCAAAAGAACATCATTTACTGGAAATGGAAATCTTTTGTAACATTATAAAAAGTCCTTATTTTAATCAATAAGTCCTTATTGCATCATTGTTGAATGGAAGCATTCATTTCTTTTAAACAAATTATTATTGATCTGGTTGAACGATAGTGTACCGTTAAGCATTCATTGTACAAGCAACCATATGACCTACCAACTAAACAACAATGACTTACATTTGCAGGCTGTCCGTTGACCTGTGTCTTCACCACGGTCTCCACTGGAGAGGTTGCGCTGATTGAGATATAGTGCTCGGGCCGCCCTATAAGTGTTGAATTGGCACTGGTCAAATTGATGGTCTTATGGCTCTTGTACGGTAGGGAAGGTTGGTCACTGCCCCAGTCTGTCCAGTACCCAAAACATACATCAAAAATGCCAAGTCACGTTAGTGAACTTGTTAGGGATTTAGCGTTGTGATTTGTAATTTGTGAAAGTGGAATTTTAAAGTGGGTAAAATGATACTGTTTGTGTCGATTAATGAAGTTAAAGGGTGCTCATAATTATTCTCGTTGATTAAACTGATCCAGTGGAAAGAAAAATTTAAATAAATTAAGAAAAGCTGTGAACCCACAGACTATTTAGACCAGACAGTGAGACTGACAGACAGACAGACCAACCACCTTCCCACAATGACAGAAAGCAACAGATAAAGCATCTGAATCTGCAATGGCACCTTCACTTTCTCGGCTTATAAAAATAAGACAATAGCAGAAATAAACGTGCCAGAAATATAAAGATGAAAGACCCAACATGACATTGCAACAACAGTTTCTAGATTTCCATGTAGTTCAATTCCATTGTGTATGTATGCAATATTATACTCTCAATATTATATGAAAAGTGCCATATTTACCAGTAAAGACAGACAAAAATTCTGATTTACTGTAAGCAGCCCTTAAAAAAAAACTATTTGATTTGTGAATTTACAGTGTACAGATTTATTTGTTGGTAGCACAATATTATTATTTAAAAATTAAAACGTGAAAAATGACGACATTTTAAATTATGCTAAATTGCTCAAAACATACTCAGCCTCAGGCCATCAAAGATGCAGATCAGTTTCTTCATGAGAACAAATTTTGAAGAACATTACATCACTTGCTCACCAATGGATCCCTAGCACTGAATGGGTGCCGTCAGACTGAGAGTCCAAACAGCTGATAAAAACACCACAATCCATAAGGAATATAAGAAATCCACAAACTGCATGTTCGCAAGAAACAAATTAAGACATTTTAACTTCAAACGGTTTGAACCCCCATAATATTGCTTTCTTCAGTGAAAAAGCGGTCTTGTCTGAATCAGTAGAGAAATATGCACAGATCAACCACTGTTTACAAGCTACACAATCCAAAACAGTTCTAAACAAATATGTTAGTTGGTTTTGATGTAAGAGGACAAAAGGCAATAAACTTTTTCACTGGAGGAAGCATTATTATGGATAGAAGACTCATTTTAGCAACAAAATCATGGTTTGAATTTAAAAACACCTTACTGATTTGTTTTCTTACAAACACACAAGCTTTTCGGATTATCGTGATGTTTTTATCTGGTGTTTGAACCATTATTGTGATGGCACCCATTCACTGCAGAGGATCCAATGGTGAGCAAGAGAAGTAATGCTAAATTTCTCCAAATCTGGTGTAATGAAGAATCAAACTCATCTACATTTTAATGACTTAAGGGTGAGTAAAGTTAAAGCAAGTACTTCCACATCCTCACCGTTCTGGCCGTGTCGTCGGATGTCCATCAGTAGTTTGCCTTTTTGCTGTGCTGTGTCCATACTGCCCTTAAACTGCTCATAAGTCACTTCAGCTACCCTGCATCCACCCAGCGCCACAATCTCATCACCTATCAGCAGACCACACAACTCTGCTGGGCTGCCTGTGTGATGCAGGTGAAGAAGATGAAGCAGGTCAAGAATGTGCCTTAAAGCCAAACTGAGAGAGTTTGTGAGAATACAGAATCAAGTTTACTTCTTGAAAGTTCTCATGGGTTTTCATTCGCTTGGATGTGAAACAATCTAATGAAGTGTAAACAGGATGGTCAACATGTGTCAGCTCTTACATCTTATTCATCTTGAATTGTGCGACTATGCATCTACTGAATGAAACTGTGCAATGTTTAATATACATAATTTCCAGTACATGCCTGTTCCCCAGTATTTGTTCATTAGATCAACTATGTGTGCCCAAAACATATACATATACATATACATATATATATATATACACACACACACACACACACAGAATCTGCAAAAATGTTAATCATTTTACCAAAATAAGTGGATCATACAAATTGCATTTTATTTTTTTTATTTAGTACTGACCTGAATAAGATGTTTACATGTAGTCCACAAGAGAAAAAAGCTGAATTTATAAAAATGACCCCGTTCAAAAGTTTACATATGCTTGATTTTTAATGATCCATAACTGTGTTTTTTTTAGTGATAGTCGTTCATGACTGCCTTGTTTGTCCTGAAGAGTTAAAACTGCCAGCTGTTTTTCAGAAAAGTCCTTTAGGTCCCACAATTTTTTTTATTTTTTATAGCATTTTGTGTATTTGAACCCTTTCCAATAATGAATGATTTTAAGAGCAATCATTTTACACTGAGGACAACTGAGGGACTCATATGCAACTATTACAGAAAATTCAAACACTCACTGTTCAGAAGGAAAAGTGATAAGAGCCGGGGGATGTAAACTTTTGAACAGAATGAGGATGTGTAAATTTTTCTTATTTTGCCTAAATGTCATATATATATTTTTTCCCATTTAGTTTAGCCTTTTAGAAGTTACAGAAGATACTTGCATGTTTCCCAGACAAAATAAGTTAAATTTACCCTGATCTTCAAATTCAGAAAATTTTCACCCCCATATCTTAATGCATTGTTTTTCCTTCTGAAGCATCAGCGATAATGTGAACCTTCCAATAGTTGCATATGAGTCCCTCAGTTGTCCTTCGTGTGAAAAGATGGACCTCAGAATCATACAGTCATTGTTGGAAAGAGTTCAAATACACAAAAATGCTGAAAAACCAAAGAATTTGTTGGACCCAAAGGATTTTTCTGAAAAACAGCAGGCAGTTTAACTGTTCAGGACAAACAAGGGATTCATGAACAACTATTACTAAATAAAAAAACACAGCTGTGGATCATTCAGATAACAGCATAGTACTAAGGACACAGTGTGTAAACTTTTGAACTGGGTCCTTTTTATAAATTCAACTATTATATTCTCTTGTATACTATATGTAAACATCTTACGTGAAATATCGTATTCATGTCAGTACTAAAGAATAAATAACATGCATTTGTATGATCCCCCTTATTTTGGTCAAATAATTACCATTTAGCAGATTCTGCAAGGTGTATGTAAACTTTTGACCTCAACTGTATATGTTCATCATTATATATTACCTGACGGATAGCCTTAAATGGAACAGAAAACAACAGAACAGGTTCATGCATCATTGATGAGGCTCTACAAGTAGGTTAGTGTGTTTAATGGAATTCTGGGGAAGGAGATCAACCTGAGCCCTTCTACACCTCAGTCTGTCTCATAACACCACACGATACGGCTAATTAAAAGGATCCCAAGAGTCAGAAGCAAACACTCTCAGTCTCTTCTATACAATTCTAAGATGAAAGCTGATTATAACCGGGATGTGCTTTAAGCTATATTTACTGCACGCATGGCTGCCCTGACCTGCTTTTTTACGCGCACGCCGCACAGGTCACAGATGAATGCTCAAGCTCCTCTCATTCAAGAGGATACAGTACATCCTAAGCCAAGCACCAGACTCCCTACAGCAGTGTTTCTCAACTCCAGTCCTCGGGACCCACTGCTCTGCACATTTTGTATGTCTTCCTCATTTAAGGCACCTGATTTTGATCATCAGCTCATTAGTAGAAAGATTCATGAACTGAACTGAGTGTGTCAGACTCAGAAACATACAAAATGTGCAGAGCAGTGGGTCCCGAGGACTGGAGTTGAGAAACACTGCCCTACAGGACTTCTTCAGTTTAACCAATCAGACTAATGCACAGTAAGAAACACCTTCACTGTTCTCTATAAATCATTCATCTTGGTCTCACTCCAGAATCCTGAGAATGACATAGTGTGGCTGAACAGAAGAATGAATGGTAATTTATGCACAAAAACACTTGCATTCTCAATAATTAAAGATACTATGAAAATAGCTTCCAAGGACAGTGTGATACACAATAAACATCCACAAACTTGACAAGTGCAGAACGTTTAGGCTATTAAGCTTTTTACTTATAATCTACTGGTCTTATCTACCTCCATTCATCCACAAACACACACCACCATAGCTGCACCAATGCACCCCATTTCTCTAAGCAGAGATTCTGTATGGTAGATACATTTATATATTGTACATCCAACCTGACTGATTCACAAATAGCTCACATTTCACCCTCTATTAATTGAAATGCAAAGCCTGGATGCATAAAAAAGGAAAAAAACTGTTTGTTTGGAACCATTTTAAATTACAAAGCTTACCTGCTTGAACAGATTTCACAAAAGCACCAGTTGAGTCCCAGTGAGCCTTGAATCCAAAGTCTCTCCCGCTGTTAGGCTTCTGATTCAAGCAGACTCGCATTTCACTTTGACCCACCTGAGAGAGAGAGAGATACAGAGAGAGAATGTGACACCTGAGGATCCCATGACACCATCTTCAAGAAATCTGCTCTAGTCAGTATAACACAAACAAAATAAAATTATTTTCTATGAGAACCCTTTTAACATTTTAAGCAATTGTATACAAATTCATTTACAGTGCATACTGTATTATTAATAATATATACAAGTTGCCATTAACTGAGTGTTCTAAGTAGTTTAAGGATATCCTGGACGCCGCAGTTTTTTTAGAGTTGATTTAGATTGTCAAGCAGCCTACCGTAATGTCTCTGGTTTCGGAGACAACAGGAGGAGATGTTTGTATATTGGAGGCGGCCATAGTCACTTTAGTGACAAAAGAGTTAATTGGAGCTGCTGACAACCTTCCATCTCTTCGCTCTTCTTCTTCCTTCTTAAGGTTGATTGGATGAGCGCTTGAACGAAAGTGGCCCGTGTCAGCAGAGGTTGTGACCTTTCCTTGACCGCCGAGGAAAGAAGGGATGATTGAATGGTCTCTGTTCTCACTGATAAGGCTTTTATGAGAGTCATCCATCTGTAGAAACCCAAGATTAAAGCAAATAAATAAAAGCAGCTACTTCTTTCAACAACCACTTGAGCATCAGCAGTGATGAATTCTATTTGATATTGAGACTCAACAGTCGGGTAGTTTAGACACAGGTATTGCGCCTTGTGAAAAAAATTATAAAAGAAATTACCAATTTAGGACTGAAAAAAGTCTATTTCTCAATGGAATATGAGCCCATTTACTTTATTATATATTATTGTATTGTATTGTTTTCCTGGTATTCATATTCGCACTTGCTAAAACAAAAACAACCTGCTCCATTTCTGAAACTAACGTTAACTTAAATCTCCAATTATAATTTATAAAGCCACTTTTTTCATTTCAGCACTTTTTTCAACACAGAATACAAAATTGCTTTTTTTTCGAGACCAGGTGACAAAACACTGCGTGTGACCATGCACGGTTGAGAAGCTTGTCATGGAAAAGAGCACACACACACAACAAAGTCACAGCTTGGGTTTCACGAAGCACCCGGAGTACAGAGCAGTAGTAGTGGCTTTATCCATTATTCATATGCCAGCCGCTAGATGATCAGGTGCTGAGGAGTAACACTAAACTTCACACACGGAACACTGCACAAACTATAACTCTTCCTCATCCCCCACTCCTTCATCATGTGTGTTTATCAACCATTTAGGTACTATTTAGAAACTAACAATTAGGGTACGCCTCTGGGCTGAAAAGAATACTGCAAATGCCAATGCACCTTTTTAATCGACCATTAGGTTTTCTAAAGAGCTTGGCATTACTGCAGTCCTTGCCGGTCTCATGACTTGTGAGTACGGGAACGTTAAAAAGATAGTTCACCCAAAAATTAAATGTACCCTATTATTTACTCACTCTAAATCCATCCTAGGTGTGTCTGACTTTCTTCTTTTAGACGAATACAATCAGAGTTATATATAAAAAAAAATGTCCTGGCTCTTCCAAGCTTTATAATGTTAGTGAATGGGGGTCCAAATTTTGAAGGACAATAAAGTGCATCCATTCATTATAAAAAGTACTCCACACAGCTTCGGGGGGTTAATAAAGGCCTTCTGAAGCGAAGCGATGCGTTTTTGTGGGAAAAATAATAATAATATATACAACTTTACAAACCATAATCTCTAGATTTGCAAGAGTCACTTTCTAGTGGATGACATTGGAAGCAGGCGTACCAGTCTCGAGAGAACCAAGTTTTGTTTACAGGAAAGGAAATCTAGTCTAGTCTATTCTTAGCTTATATCAAAATCCTCTTGACATTTTTTTTTTACAAATCCTTGTATTGAACTTCTAATTCATGACTGGCCTTTTGTTTTGCTCTCTCCTATGCGCCTCCACATTTGTCACTTCTGGGTTTGTCACCACTTTCACCTACGTCATCCGCTGGAACAGCACTCTCTTGTGAATGCGAAAATATCAATTAGCAGAAGCTAGAGATTACGATTTATAGAATTTTAAATACGGATATTTTTCTTACACAAACACATCCATTTACTTCAGAAGGCCTTTATTAATCCCCCTTTTTATGAAGTTTTTATGAAGGATGGATTCACTTTATTTTGTGTTAAAATCTTATAAATTATAATAAATTAATTTATAAATCATTATAAATCTTGAAAGAGCCAGGACATTTGTTTTATATAAAACTCTGACTGTATTTATCTAAAAGAAGAAAGTCATATACACTTAGGATGGCTTGAGGGAGAGTAAATCATTGGGTAATTTTCATTTTTGGGTGAACTATCCCTTTAGATGAAGATGTTATATGTCTCTAATCTACACTTTCATATGAAAAAAAAAAAAAAACAAGACAAATAAGACAAATAGCTTTAATGACTATAAGTGATATGTCTTTAAAACTGATTTGAAACTATTTAAGTAATTTCACAGCAAATATATGCATATTAAATTATCCTAAAAAAATAATTTGAGATTTTCTTTAGCTCTGCTGATGATCTCAAGGTACCATGCAAAAATGTTGCCATAACCAATACAAAAAAGGAGAAAATACACTTGAGTCATATTGTTTTCACGATTGATCATTGCGGCCACTTTCAGATACTTGTGCGCATCCTTACATAAACGGAGCCTTTACATACTGTAAGGTCAAAGGTCAAATCTTGATGAAAATGCAGCTTTATTCATATGAGATCATGGTCCTAGTGGAGTGGAATATTTAGGATTAAAAAAAAAAAACTCTACACTATATAAAGACAGAAGCAAAAGAGAACATTTCTGAGACAGACAAAAAGAAACTAAAAACCATGGTGAAATGGACACAAATCGCAAAAAAAACCTCCTTAATCAGAATCAAAAGCCTCCATTGTTAGAATAAAAGAACATATGATCTATAATATGTGACCTTGGACCATAAAACTAGTCATAGGATCAATTTTTTGAAGTTGAGATTTATAAATCTTCTGAAAGCTGAATAAATAAGCTTTCCATTAAATATATGGTTTGTTAGGATAGTATATTTGGCAGAGATATAACTACATAAAATACTGAGAAAACTGCCTTTAAAGTTGTCCAAATGAAGTTCTTAGCAATGCATATTACTAATCAAAAATTAAGTTTTGATACATATTTACGGTAGAAAATTTACAAAATATCTTCATGGAACATGATCTTTACTTAATACCCTAATGATTTTTGCCATTAAATAAAAATTGATAATTATGACCCATACAATGTATTTTTGGCTATTGCTACAACAGTATACACATTCTACTTAAGACTGGTTTTGTGGTCTAGGGTCACATATGTAACACTAATAACGGGCACTTACGGAATATACTCTGGGCAGTGATGACACTTTGGAGGGTTTGGATCCAAATGGACGTGGCGTGACACCTGTGGAGAGGCGTGAGGAACCTTCTGACCTTCTGAAACCTCTGGGTAGAGTAGCAGATGCGCGTGTTCCCCCTGCATAAAAGCTCTCCAGGAGACTTGCACGCCGGCTGAAGTCTGGACCCTGCTGCTCGTAGGGTTCTAGATCCATAGTAGCCAGGCTGGTCAGTGAACTCTGTTGAGGGACAACAGCTGATGGAGGGGTGAAGAATTCACTAGCTGAGTCAGTCATCTCTGCGTCAGTACTTCTGGTCAGAGCAAAAGATGTCCCGTTCGTGAGGAGTGTAGCCGAGGTGGTTGACCACCCAGTACTGCTGACACTGGATCTTGCATCACTCATGGGTCCAGGCATGTTGGAGCTGGAAGAGAGTGAACCGGCAACTGAAGTGAATGCCTGATCTGATCCCAGGGCAGGAGTTTAAAGATGGGGAAGGACTCTACTGAAAAGCACATGGCTTATAGTGGTGACCTGTGCACTGAAGGGGAGCAGGGGGTGGAGAGGGCTTGGAGGACAGGTGTAACTATCGAATGTCTCTATTGTTCACAAGTGAACAGCAAGTGGTAACACTTTAGAATTATGTTCAAATTGTTAATGCATTGGGTACTATGAACTATGAATCTTTACAGCGTTTATTAATCTTACGTAGATTTTGATTTATAAATATAGCCTACTTTTCTTCATTGTTAAAGGTGCATTCAGTAGTTTGGTAAACACTATGAAATAAACGGTGTTTGTTTTTTTGTTTTAATGAAGAGTCGTATGAATGGCTGAAATGAAGACTGCACTCATAATAGCTTTCTGTAAAAAGTGTTTTAATTATTTAGATATGTGACCCTGGACCACCAAACCAGTCTTAAGTCGCTGGGGTATATTTGTAGCAATAGCCAAAAATATATTGTATGGGTCAAAATTATAGATTTTTCTTTTATGCCAAAAATCATTAGGAAATTAAGTAAAGATCATGTTCCATGAAGATTTTTTGTGAACTTCCTACTGTAAATATATCAAAATGTAATTTTTGATTAGTAATATGCATTGCTAAGAACTTAATTTGGACAACTTTAAAGGTGATTTTCTCAGTATTTTGATTTTTTTGCACCCTCAGATTCTTGATCTTCAAATAGATGTATCTCAGCCAAATATTGTCCGGTCCTAACAAACCATACATCATATTTATTGAGCTTTCATGTGATGTATACATCTCAGTTTTGTAAAATTTAACCTTATGACTGGTTTTGTGGTCCAGGGTCACATATTACAATAATACTTTTTTATAATTAAAAAGTGTTGTAATTACACTGCCATTCAAAAGTTTGGGATCAGTAAGATTTGTAATGTTCTTTTAAAACGTCTCATATGCTCATCAAAGTTCCATTTATTTGATGAAAAATACAGAAAAAAGCAATATGAAATATTACTGACATTTAGATTAACTTTTCTGAATGTACTTTAAAATATATTTTCTTTCTGCGATGCAATATGAATTTTTATCAGCTACTCCAGTCTTCAGTGGCATGTGATCCTTCAGAAATCATTCTAATATGCTGATGTATTATTATTATTATTATTATTATTATTATGTATTATGTTGGAAATGTTGGATTCTTTGATGAATAAAAAGTTAAAAAGAACAGCATGTATTCAAAATAGAAATCTTTTCTAACAATAAACATCTTTACTATCACTTTTTATCAATTTTGCACATCCATGCAGAATAAAAGTATTAATTTCTTTCAAAGAAAGAAAGAAAGAAAAAAAAATGTATTGACCCCAAACTTTGAACAGTAGTGTATAATGTTACAAAATATTTCTATTTTAAATAAATACTGATAAATAAATAAATCAATCTAAAAAAGCTTATTAGAATGATTTCTGAAGGATCATGTGACTGGAGTAATGATGATGAAAATTCAGCATTGCATCACAGGAATAAATTCAGTTTTAAAGTATATTAAAATATAAAACCACAATTTTGACTTCAAATAAAATTCCGCAGTATGAATATTTTTTATTAAATAAATGCAGCCTTGATGAGCAGAAAAGACTACTTAAAAAAAAAATAAACTTTTGAACAGCAGTGTATATAGATAGACAAAACTGAGACAAGGGTAGAATCTGTACCTATATGGAAAAGGTCTGACGGCAGAAGACAGAAATTTCCAAAAGACAAAAGGAGAATCCTGAGTAGAGCTCAAGGTTTTTTTTTTTGTTTTTTTGTTTTTGTTTTTTATGGATATCGGTTTAATTTCCATAAAATAATCATGCTGAACCATGACAATGTATGGTAGTACCCCTTCTAAAACCACTGACATATTGGTACTTAAAGTACACAGAACAGCGATTCTAACCCTAGTTAAAGGACTACATAACTGCGTTTTCACCATTACACCATTATTACACATCTTCTGAAAGAGTTTTATTGTATAGAAGACAGAAACTCAGAAATTCTGCTTTATTCCCTACTTGTCAGATATTTAGGTTTAAAATAATAGGATGTTAAATTAACAATACTTGTAATTTGTGGTTGGATTATTGCTTTAAAAGTATGTACTAAATCAGACAGAAAATGCATTACTATGCGAGTAAAATATATTAAAGTATATACTACCTCTCCTCTGGCACCCCGGTGAGCTTGGCACTGGCGGCTCCCCCACCGGTAATAAGTTCAATCTGCTCCCTCTCCTCACGCTTCCTGTGGAGGTCAGAGTTTGTGCTTCGCCGCCGGCTCTTCCACCTGTTCAGATCCTGCAGTGACAGAGGTGAAAATTGAGTGATAAATGAAGAAATACTGGAGAAAGAAAAAAAAAATCTGTCAGACAATAACGTCAGTGTGAATGGTCTTTAGAAGAAAAAAAAATCTCCAAGGCCAGTCCAAAACAAAACACTGTTATTATTCGGCTCGCTGAGGCCCCAGCAGTGCAATCTCAGATATAGCAACATAAAGGAGAAACTTAAAGATGCTTTAAGCTACATTTTTAATGGACTAACAGAAAATGTTGCCAAAATTACATTTTCCTCTGTGACAATCCTATAAATACGTGAAATAAATACTTCGTTCACCCAAAGAATAAAAAAAGAAAGTCATTCACTCACCATTATTTCAAACGCGTTTCAAACCTGTTTTACTGACTTTCTTTTATGGAACATAAGATATTTTGAGAAATATACTGAGAATATATTAACGATATACAATACGTTATTTTTGTATAAACAAGTCAATGGCAACACAAAATCTTGGCCTACAACATTCTTTAATAGGAATAGTTCATCCAAAAATAAATCCTGTCATTAATTACTCACACTTATGTTGTTCAAAACACTTTGAAATTATATGAGGGTGAACAGAATTTTAATTTTTGGATGAACTATCCTTTAAAAATATCTTCTGTGTTCCAAAGATGAAAGAAACACATACTGGTTTGAAACACATACAGGTAAATTAAGACATTGGGTCAACTATTCCTTTAAGGGGAGACACTGCAGGCAAAAATGCTGTTTTTCATGCACAAGTTTGAGATTTTGGGCTTTTGGGTTTTTCAGAGTAGTGGAAAGAAAACACTCAAAAAGAGACTGTTAAGTGTTTCTTTTATAACACTTTATCTATGTGTCAAAAGATTTCAATTACAATACATATTTTTAAAGGCTATTTTCTCAAAATGACTTTTTTTTTTCTACACTGAGCCATAAATCTACACTTCAGTAGCACTTACACACACCAAATTTTACATTTTTATTCCTGTCTATATTCTGAAGGTTTTTACAGAGGGATTTGTTCATATATAAATTGCTTGATTTTATACCACATTTTGTTCCCAAAAAAATGGTAAAAAAAAAATAATGTTACCTGTCTGTTCTAATTTTTTTCTGAATTATGGCATGGCAAAATGAGATACCCAAAATCCCCTTTGTAAAAACATTTAACTCTAATGTCAAAAAAATTAAACAAGAATTTTGAAACTGATTTTTGTACTAGAAATGTATGCAAATTAGCACATATTTCATTAAATAATGCCTCAATTGCATATTTAAACCTAACATTTTAGAAAACTTGTAATACAAAAAATGTTTGCAATTATCAGTATAATCAATCAACTAAGTACAGTAATAACTATTAGTTAATTTTTTTTTTACCCTATTCACCTGCAGTGTCTCACCTTAAACACTTTTTTGTTCTTATTATAACCTGTGTGTTCATTAGTTTCCACCATCGTGATCTAAAGAGTCTTGCGCAAATAAACATCGCTTACTTCGTGCCACTTGGCTTCACTTTCCTTTATTCTGGCCCGGATGCTTTGTAACTGCACCTGCTGAACCCTCTTTATGGCTGAGGGTTCAAGGGTCACCTCTCCAACAGACCTCTGGTGAACAAGACGTGACCCCAACGGGTCAAAGCCAGAGCAGTTGTCAGATTCCTGTGGAATGGGCGCCAATGTGATGTCACCCATAGATTTGCTTCTGTTGAGTAGAGACGGACATTGTTATTTAAATGATCATTTCTATTCAAAAGACCAGAGGCTGGCGATGTCAGCTTTTACACAAGTATAATTGTGTTATACTGACATCTAGAGGTTAAGACGTGAATTGTACCCCGTCTCTGTAAAAGCTGTGTCAGATTAATTAAAACATTAGCATTGAATAGTAAATAGAAAGAGAAACCAGCAGAAACGCCACACAATTATGAAAAAATAATAGTGTAGTATTACAATATAACATACATAAGCATATGCATTAAAGCCGAGACAGAGATACAACATGCAAGACACTATATAGATGCTATATGGCATGTAGCACTTTGTAAAATGCTGTAATGATTGATTTTTTAATTTACTTGAGGGACAAGTCCGTAAAAATGCACACATTCAAACAGAAAAAAGCAGCCTGTGTAATTAAGCCACAAATGCAAAAAGAATCAGGCATTTGCTATTGCAAAATGACACTGAAGCAATATCAAAAATGGCTGAACTCACCCTGTGTACTGAGAGTGTCTCATGGGAAATCTGGGAAACCATGAAAATATTTGACTGTAAAATTGTTTTCATAGTAAATGGATTTTTTTTTGTTTTGTTTCTCCCCATGGAGGATCACTTAAAAAGAATAGTGCATCCATTAATACATTAAATTTACCCTTCCAGATGATTTTAAAAAACTTGATTAACCATCTATTGGGGAACAAACGCACACAAAACGTAAAATGAAACATTTTGTACAAAGCAAATAAGAGTCTAAGAGAAAAGCTGCTAAAAATAACTGAAATAAAAAGAAATAAATTATTCACACAAATGATGTGCCTCACACCTGGTATTTTTTTTTATTATTGGCCCAAAAAAGATATTTTGACATTTCAGTGCAAGTTGTTTGACTTCAGATTGTGACATATCAGACAGACACACATTTCAGCGTATAGACAACATCAAGATGGCCAGTTGTTACGACTGCATACACAGAATTTATTACATTAATATGACAACTGGGAAGCAAAACTATTAAATCATCTGTTACACTAAATCAGCTCAAGCAACTCTCACAAGATCTTTCGTTTTTGGAGCTTTTTCGTTGAAGCACACTGTAAAACAATCATAAAACAACTGTTCTAGGCTTCATTTCGCTTGGATCTTATCCACTTTATTCTTCAACGTGGAACAATGTGCAGTAAAGGGTAAAACTACACTAAACTACACACTGCACTACAAACCAGTGTGTTCATAATTAAGATAATAATACATTAAACTAATATGGTACGACACACCAATTTGGAATATCAAATAGCAAAACGAAGCCAGACCCATAAAATTTACTAATGGCAAAAAAACAACAACAACACTGCACTTCTGTTATTATAATGCACTATATGTGACCCTGGACCACGAAACCAGTCATAAGTAGCACGGGTATATTTGTAGCAATAGCCAGCAATATATTGTATGGGTCAAAATTATAATGTTTTTTATGCCCAAAATCATTAGAATAATCATTAGGATAAAAGACCATGTTCCATGAAGATATTTAGTAAATTTCCTACCATAAATATAACTTCATTTGGAGGCGATTTTTTCAACATTTAGATTTTTGCACCCTCAGATTTCAGATCGCAGGCAAATTTTACATACATGAACTAAATGCTTATTTATTCAACTTTGATTATGTATAAATCATTTTTTATGACCTTTATGACCATGTTGTCCAGGGTCACATATGGACTTTTCAGTCTTGCACCATTAAAGCTGCCAGTTTAAGTTCAGATTCCAAAACAGCCCTTTATCTGTGCTTGCAGTGGATGCGTTCAGGTTTTTTTTTTTTTTTTTTGTTAAATCATACACAGCTTGGGCTAAGTCATCTCACACCTATAAATAAATTAATGACGCTAGGGAAGTGAAACAGAGATTATATGCCTGTTACCAAATTAAGAATTTGTCACAATCTCAAAATGGCCACAGCTGCTACATTAGGCTTAAATTAAGCTCCATTAAAAAGGAAGCAAAGTTTTGGTGCAAACATACATAGTATCTGCTGTATAAATAGCTTTCACCTGCTAAAACGTTGCAATGTTCTAACAAATTAAGAAAAGCTTAAATTATGCTGATTATTTTATACTGTTTCATACAAACATTCTGCTCATCTGCATTTAATTAGCATACAATATTATTCTCCAAATATATAGCTATGGCTTGAGTTAATTGTCCGAAGCACTTCTACACAAGAAAATAAAAAAGAAAGAATGTCTCAAAAGGTGTGAGGGGATTTGGAATCAGGTGGAAAGTTTGGAGCAGGTGCAGCTAGCCAAGGAGTGATGTCAAAATCAGAGTCGTCCTCAGAGGAACCAGACATCTTTCGGCTACAGGTAGAAGAGACAGAGAGACAGAAAAAAGGGAGGAAGCAATAGCAGAGGAAAAAGGAAAAGACAATATTTTAAAATAGAGGAAAAAGAAAAACAAAATACAGGGAGTCACATAAGTATTTAGAAATACTGATAATTAATATACTTAACCCCCTTAAAGGAATAGTCTACCTAAAAATGAAAACTACCCCATGATTTACTCAACCTCATGCCATCCTAGGTGTATATAACTTTCTTCTTTCAGACAAATACAATTGGAGTTATATTAAAAATGTCATGGCTCTTCCAAGATTTATAATGGCAGTAAATGGGTGTTGAGATTTTGAAGCAAAATAAAGTGCATCCATCTATCATAAAAAGTGATTCACACAGCTCCGGAAGATTAATAAAGACCTTCTGAAGTGAATAAAATATCCATTTTAAACTTTATAAACCATAATCTCCAGCTTCCACTAACTATCTAACACAAGTTCCAGCGGATGACGTAGGCGAACACTGTGACAAACACAAAAGTGCAGAGGAGAGAGCAAAACAAAACACTGGTCATGAATTAGAAGTTTTAAACAAGGATTTTTTAAGAAAAATGTCAGTGGATTTTGATATAAGACAAGAGGAGACTGGTTTTCCTTTGCCGTAAACAAAACTGGGTTCTTGCAGAACTAGCATATGCTCACAGGAGCTCAAGCTACGCTACTCTCTCATGAAGGCGGGTACAACAGTTAGCTGAAGTTAGAGATTAGAGTTTATAAAGTTAAATATGGAAATTCTTCTTACAAAAATGAATCAATTCAATTCAGAAGGCCTTTATCAACCGTGTGGAGGACTTTTTACAGGGTTCAGATTTTTACAGATACGGTAAAATACAATTCCAGGACTTTCAAAGATTTTTCAAGCACTACTTTTTTGTAGTTCAATCAAAGATCTCACTTATGGTTTGATGTTTTCTACTATTTAAGAAAAAAAAGAAAGGAAAAAAAGATTGGCAAAACCGCTCTGAAGTATCACGTGTCACAGAGGAGGTCAGGGTCCAAAATGCAGGGAAAGGATTTTAATGAAACAAAACACAAATAAACAGAAACAAAAGGCCAACACGGCACAACACAACTAGAATTGAAAATCAAAACGGTCTGGAATCAGGAACAGGGATACACACACGAAGACAATGCAGCCAGAATGAGCAGTGAGACATGAGCAGCTTTAAAGTCCGTATAATTGTGAACAGGTGTGAGTTGAGACGAGTGTAACGATCACAAGACAGGTGTATACAATCAAGGAAGTGCAGTGCAAGGGAAAGGGAAACAGCGATCTCAGGTGGCTGAGGGAAGCCCCACAGCCCAGATCATGACATGAAGTCCCAATCTGAACCAAATGATTTGCGATCTGCATTCCTAGTTTCCGATCTAAATCAAAGAATTTGCAGTCCATGCTCCGAAGTGCCGATCTACTGTAAATAATGATTCGCAAACCATCATTTCAGATCAGGACTCAAGAGTGTGGTTCACAAATCATTCAATTCGCGGAATGATTCAAGAACCCGCTCTAAAGTCCCGATCTGAATCAAATGATTGGCGATATGAGACTTGAGGTTCGATATAATTCAACTGATTGGCGATCCGTATAAAGTTTCAATCGAAGTCAATCTATTGCGAACTCGCTCCGAAGTCCTAATCTAAATCAAATAATTTGCAATAAGTGATTTGAAGGCCCGATCTGAATCAAATGATTTGCCATCTGATTGGAGCCCTCAAAACAGTGAATCATGTTGTGACGCGATAGTTTTTAAATATTCTTTAAAATCATTACAAGCAATGTTGAAATTCGAAAATGAATGGCTCTTTTAATTTGATCTGGTTTTTGCTAGTGAATCACTTGAAATGAAAAAGAAGTCAGGAGTTTGAATCAAAGAGGTTCCAGCTTAAATGACTCACTCAATTGATTTGGTTCATCCGTTTCTCTCTTTGTGTCTTCAGCCACGTGTACAAGACACTGTCAGTACTACTACTGGTTTAGCTCCCTAGTTTTATGACATTAACTGAAACAGGCAAAAAAAGTATTTCAATTCAGAGTTACTTTGCAAGTAACTCTTTAGGAATATTGCAATTTTTTAGGGGTTTTCAAGGCCTTAAATTTCAAAAAGTCAAACTCAAGGACTGTAAGCACTTTAAGCACCTTGTACGATCCCTGTTTTTATGATGGATGGATGCACTTTTATTGGACCCTAAAATTCACTACGATTTTAAAGCTTGGAAGAGCCAGGACATTTTTTAATATGACTGACTGTATTCATCTGAAAGAAGAAAGTCATATACACCTAGGATTGCATGAGGGCGAGTGAATCATGGGGTAATTTTCATTTTTGGGTGAACTATCCCTTTAAGAAGGAAGCTGTTGTTTTAAAAACACTTTGTTATTTTGCTATGGGGTAAATTTTGGGAAAAACTATTTGTTTTTAATACTATTTGATCCAAAACAGTCAGGAATACATTTCATAATGCAAGTTGCTGTTGTGTACTTTAACCAATATTTATATTTTCTGTGTGTTTTTACAGGGGTTGAAGAAAATTGATCTTCTATTAGAAAACAATAGAAGATCTGTAACAGCAATTATGATATTTTAGAGATTTCATTCACATTTATGATAGCTTTATTCTGTACTGGGGCAAAAAAAAAAAATAATAATTTGGTATTCTCTACCAGATTTCCAACTGGCTCTAAAAGAACCTCTTTCTCCTTATGACACAAACCTGAGGCCCTGCATCTTCTTATACCATGGCCTGCGCTGGGACCCTAGCCTGATCTTTTTCACATGTAGATCTTCTTCAGGTGTCCAATATTTGGGCAGGAACTTGTCTGACTCGGCATTGACAGAGGTCTGATGCTCGGAAACAAGCACCCGACGAGCGTAAAGGTCATCCATCACAGGATCGGCATATCCTCTATCCTCATCAGAGTCACTTGTGCCATTGTTTAGGGCTCTCTGAAGAAACTCTTCTTCCAAAGTGGCTGATTCAAAGTCTGCCCGTCCATTTTCAGAGGGAATGGGTGATACACTGCTTCCCAAGACAGAGCCATCCGTATGAGATGAGTGCAGAAATGTCTTCAAGAAGCACACGCATAAACATGCATGCAAAAATATTAGCCACTTTTGTTTTTAGTGCTAGTTAGTGGAGCGCACCGCAACATCAAACCACACTTAGTTCTAGCAATGACATGAATGAACAGCAAATTAGTCAGACAGTGCCAATATAAACACAGTGCCAATATAAATCTTGAAATTGAAGGATCCCGCCAAGCAATACGCACACACTCTTCAAAATGTGTTTCACTAGAGTAGAACACCAGTTTAAGAAAACATAAGCATGCCTTTCTAAATTAATAAGCTCATTTAGTTATAATCAACAGATGAAAAGTCGTTAGAACCAGTTGGATGTACATAAGCACAAATATTAGGGCACCACGGCAGGCAGAGTCTATATTTGAAACACTCTCTAAACTCTGACCTCTGGTTTGATCTCTGGGGTGGCACTGCGGCCAGCCGTGAGGCATCTGACAAGGTGAGCCATGACTTCCTAGCACTTGGGGTCACCATAGGGGCCACTCTCGGGCCCAGAGGCTTTGAAGGGATCGCAAAGTTCACTGGGGCCATGGAGGTTACAGAGCGAAATCTGCGACTCGCTAGGTCGTCCTGCACAAGGTCTGGTTCAGGGCGATCCGCATCAGAGTCACTGTCACTTTGGTAACTGCTTGCCCATTGGAGGAAGGCAGAAGCAGGAGGGAGGTCACGGCATAAGCCCCTCCCATTTTCACTACAGCCAAAAGATGGTGCATGGACAGACTAAGAAAACCACCTCCAATTACACGCATAATAGATCTGCTATAACTAAGCCAATTACATTTTAACCAAAAAACTGAAGAAAAGACCAATTTATATGGACAATATTAATAATCGTGTTCCAAATGTACATAACAGGTTTTCAATACAATAAGTCTTCCAGTCACTGACTTTTACTAAGATTGAGTTATTTACAATCCCCTGTTAAAAACGGTTTAGATAAAGCACTTTAGCTGCCAGGGGTCATTGTATACCTAAAAGCACTAGTGGGTAAAATTTATCCTTTCACACAGAATATATAATTAATGAAATTAAATTTAAGATCTTTCAATAAAAAAAGGAGGTTTTAATAGATCAACATTTCCTTGAATGCCACAAAGTGATCAGCTGAACAAAACATATGGTGAACAGGGCTAGACGACATACGGTTTAAAAACTAATAAATACATATTACTAATAAGGATAATAATAACTTGATTAAAATAGAATTAAAAATATATTCAAGTCTTTTAATATTCAATGTTCTGATACAAATACAAGTAGATTAAATGTTTAAAAGATAATGAAATTAAAAATAACGTTAAATCAATGTTATTGTAATTAATTTTGCTCAATATATTTTACACTTTTTTTTTTATATAGAAACATTACACACCGAAAAACATTTACCTACATAAAATGCCATGTGAGGACTTCTGTCAGCATGCAAACAAATTACAAAAAAGCAATATTTAAGATTTTTTTCTCTTTAAAGTCTTTTTGGAAGTTTTAATGTATGAATTTAAAAAAAATTAACTTAAAAGGATAGTTCGTTCAAAAATTAAAATTCTGTCGTTAACCCTCATGTCGTTCCAAACCCGAAAGACATTAGTTTATCTTCAGAACACAAGATCTGAAAGCTTTCTGACCAATGCAAGTACCACGAACGGTAGTAAAGCCATGGTTAAAATAGTCCATTTGAAGCTACGAGAATACTTGCGCGCAAAGAGAACAAAAATAACGACTTTATTCAACAATTGCTTCTCTTCTGTGTCAATCAATGGGGCCAAGGTCATAAAATTATGGTCGAACCACTGATGTCACATGGACTATTTTAACAATGTCCACTCCTTACTACCTTTCTGGGCCTTCAATGTTTAAGCTGCATTTCTGTCTATGCAGGGTCAGAAAGTTCTCAGATTTCTTCAAACATATCTAAATTTGTGTTCTGAAGATGAATGTCTTGCGGGTTTGAAATGACATAAGGGTAATAATAATGTATTAATAAAAAAGTAATTAATGACCACATTTTCATTTTTGAGTGAACTATTCCTAAAAATCCGTAAAAATCTACTGACATCCTGCTTTACATCTGTTATAAGCTCAGCAAAAGTTGTCATCCAACATTTTTACGCAGAGTCAGTTTCTGAAGCGAAGTGAGTCAGAAAAGGAAGCATCATACCTAGTGAGGTTGCCTGCATGACTCCTGTCTCCTTGCTGATATTCCTGCCTTTTCTTCCTCAGGGCAGACGGGACGTGCACTCTTTCTCTGATGGGGGCATCACTTTTACTGCCATCTGCCATCCTGAAGCAATGTTCCGCTTCTGCGTCACTACAGCAACCTGGTTGAACAAAGGAGCATAAAAGAAAGCTGATAAACAAACAAAATCAACAGTCAAGCGAGATGTCAAGCACACTTCACAAATTTGTGCACATACTCTGTGGGTCTAGTGCAGTTATGTGTTAAGTGTCTATTGCTTGTTTTGTGTTTTTTTATTTTTATTATTATTGACTGTTTTACTGGAATCATTTCTTTGAAAGTTATTTGAGAAATCAGGATATACTTGCATAAAAAAAATACCTTGCATGTATGGTTCACATCTCTTAAACAGCACATTATTTTGCTTTGGCCTTACAGGGATAGTTCATCCAAAAATGAAAATTCTGTCATTAATTACTCACCCTCACGTCATTACGAACCCGTAAGAACTTCATTCATCTTCATAACACAAATCAAGATATTTTTGATCAAATCTGAGAGCTTTCCGACTCTGCATAGACAGCAACGCAACTATGACATTCAAGGCCCAGAAAGGTAAAATAATTCAACCGTAATTTTATGATGCTACAAGAATACTTTTTGTAAACAAAACTAATGACTTCATTCAACAATTTCTTCTCTCCTGTGTCATTCTCCACCACCATTCAACATATTCTGCATGTGTTTGATGCTGCTGACGCAGGAGTCTGTGTTCTGATGTAGAACCTGGATCAACTGCGACTTGTTTACAAGCAGAGAAAGGCGGACGCTGTACATAAAAATAAATCTTCATAAACATTCCTAAAGATTTCAACAGAGAGGATGGGCAATTTTTTGAACAAGAATATACAGACGATCAACTAAGAAAGATGGACGTTCTTAATCAGAATGCCAGCTCCTGCGTCTTTTTTGTTTTCTTTGCACACAAAAAGTATCCTCATAGCTTCATAATACTACAGTTGAACCGCTGATGTTACATGAACTATATTAAAGATGTATTTACTCCCTTTCTGGGCCTTGAACGTGGTAGTTGCGTTGCTGTCTAAGCAGAGTCAAAAAGCTCTCAGATTTCATCAAAAATATCTTAATTTTCCGAAGATAATGATCTTATAGGTTTGGAATGACATGGAGTAATTTAGGACAGAATTTTTATTTTTGGGTGAACTATCCCTTTAACATTTTTAGTATCATGACAAACCTAGAGCACCCCACAGTCCTCCACTCTTCAATTGGCAGCAGCTCTATGTATTACCGAACGGGTGTGGAACGATCAGGAATGTCACACTTACGTGAATGGATCAGGCGAAGGGACAAGGTCTAGGTAGTGAACTTTCATTACCAAGTGTTTGAGATATCCAATATCGAAGTCACATAGTAAACAAGATGGTGGTAACACTTAGAAATATTTAAGCAACAGCGTGGATCATATCTTGAAGCAAATGTTCGATGATTTTACCCATTTGAGATGAGAGAAGAAATCATTTTCATGATCAATTGAGCTTAATTGCAACTAATTTTTGAACTGTGTATCTTAAATTAGTTAAATATAAAAATATTAACCATGTAAAACTCTGACTCCAACTATTTTCTCAACTGGATTCAAAATACCTTGTGTGTGGCGTGTATGTCTTTGTAGGTCATACAAATGTTTTTTTTTATTATTTTTTTTTAAATAGATGTAAAACTATACATAGAATTGTAAACAAATGTTTAAAAAGACTGAAATTTATGGTACATGTACATAACTTTATGTTTTTAAAAAAGAAGTCTTTCATAAATGCAGTCTCATTTATTCCTGTGACGGCAAAGCTAAATTTTCAGCAGTCATTACTTCAGTCTTCAGTGTCACATGATCCTTAAGAAATCATCCTCATATGCTGACCTGCTGAAAACTTAAAAAAAAAAAACGTTTCATAGATTTTTTTTTTAATAACAAACGCACCGTCACATTTAATCAATTTAATGCATCCATGCTGAATAAAAATGACTACATTTCCTAAAATATAACATTATGGCACAATCATTTTGAAAGGCTGTATATACCAATATTTTCAAAAATGTGAATGTGTATAAATAGTACTTTTTAAGAAATCTGAAATGTGATTGGATTCTGTCGGATTGATGAAAATCAGTGCATGTAAACACACCCACTGTCCACTGCAAAGTTCCCACTGTAATGACCAAATCAAAAAGAGCACACAAATTCAATAAAGAACACTAACAGAAACATACATGCAAGTCTTACCTTCACTGCCGGCTCTAAGTGTGCAGTCTGAAGCCACACTGAGTGTGCGAGACTCCACCGAGTCCAGACTCTCAACTGAGTCCTCCCTCCTGTAGCCCGACTGCTTCAGACTGAACAGATCCTCCCTGTCAGAAAACCAGCCCTCCGCGTACCCACTGTCCCTCACACTTGACTTGGACTGCACAGACTCCTCCAGAGCCTGGTAAAAGGTGGATAAATAGCCAAAACTTCAGAGGGTTGAAAAGTGAGTTTTAGCAAACAGACTTGATCGCATGTAGACTTTTACAGTAATTTTACTGAATTAAACAATTACCTACATACTGAGTAATATGTCAGTCAGTTCATTGATAATTACTATGCGGAAACTGGCAACACTGACTTACGCTTGACTGAATCATTTTATCAGTAGCCAAAATTAATGGGGAGTTCTGGACCTGCATGACGTCCTTTGTAAAACACACAGATTCCAAATCACATGAGACTCAATTATAATGTAATGATTCTGGCTACGAGGGGCTTGTTTGTCTTATGGATCTATTACAATGCATAAACACTTGCTAGAAATAATATTGTAAAAGCTGTAAGTGAAATGTTTCAAAATTAAATGAGAAGGTATGTACACATAGCTATAGACACATCAAATTGGTTTTGGAAACATTTTAGCATCTGCACAACAAATCTCAGAATTACACCCTTTTTTATTTTATAAATATCTAATAATAATAATAATAATAATAATAATAATAATAATAATAATAATAATGTAAAAAAAATCTAAAAAGGTATTACATTATAAACACATCAAACTGGCATTTTATCAATTTCACAACGCTAAGACTCACATCCTTGTTTTATAAATAGTTATATAATAATAATAATAATAATAATAATAAACAACAACAACAACAACAACATTATTATTATAATAATATATTTACATTTAGCAGAAGCTTTTATCCAAAGCGACTTACAAAAGAGGACAATAGAAGCAATCAAAAACAACAAAGGAGCAATAACATGCAATATATTATTAGTATTATATTAAGTGTTTACAAAATAAACATAGATTTAAGGCATTTTAAGCTGTAAACACAAAACAATTACAGTTTAACTTTTGTGGACCAACACTGATAATTTCATCCTTGTTTATTCTGTATACACTACCAGTCATAAGTTTTTGAACAGTAAGAATTTGTGTTTTTTGAAGAAGTCTCTACTGCTTAATAAGCTTGCATTTATTTGATCCAAACTACAGCAAAAATAGCAAAATTATGAAATATTTTTACTATGTAAAATAACGGTTTTCTATTTAAAGGTCCCATATTGTACACCTTTTTGGAGGTTTAATTTAGCTGTTGATGTCCTTAAGAATATATATTTGCGGTATAATTGCCAAAAACCATCTCAATATATTTTTACAGCTGCTCTTTTAGGAGCTCTGTCAAGAACAGGTAGTTTTTGGCCCGTCTAATTAATATTCATGAGCCTCTCTTCTGATTGGCCTGTTGTTTTCTGAGTGACGCACAGCCAGGCCAACCACAGGTAACTACTGTCATGTATGCTGTAGCCTGCTTGTGATACTCAACGGGATGTTTCAGAATGGTAATTAATGTTTTTTTGTAAGCTACGATTGCAGTAAGCTATGCAACTATTGCTTTAGTAAAGCCTCTTTCACACTGTGTGTTGATTCTGGAAAATTGCCCGAAAGTTCTGGAACGATCCTGGGTTGGGAACCTAGTAACGTTGCTGGGATCAGTCCCGGAACGAGCGCTGTGTGAACAAAAGCCAGAACCAATGCCATAAAGGCTTTGTTGTAGTGATGATGCACGTTATCGTGCGACTCTTCGCAAAGAAAAAATATATGTGAAAACTGACTATCGTTCGGCAATTTCAGTTTAGTGCAACATAGGCATTGCATTCCATATCTTTACGGGTTGTGTGTAAAGCACGCACAGATTCCGGAAAATTACTTTGTGAATGAACCAAATCAAACAATTCCGGAACAAATCATCGGACACATTATCTGTGCATTTTTTACCGGAATCGCTGTGTGAAATTGGCTAAAAAGTTGACTTGCCATTGGTCTTTTATATTAATGTTGTTCGGAAGCCTGTGTAATGATGTAGTTTCCTGACATCCATCGACTTGTTTTTGCGTTGTTGTTCAGCAATGGAATGGACGCAATGTTGTCTTTGGGTTTGACAAAAGGAGGGTGGGACGGCGGTTGTTGCTCTGGGTGGTGACTGAAGGCGGTGACTGAGTAGATCGGACGTCACATTTTTACAGAAGTCACAGCACCTCGTGAAAAGGCACAGCTACTTTATGCAGGCTGTGTGCATTTTACTGTGGATTGACTGTTTTGAAACTTACATGGTAATTACATAGCCCCTAGACCTCAGTTATCATGAAAAAAGCCAGGAAATTTTGGTTTTGACAATATGGGAGCTTTAAATGTATTTAAAAAAGTAATTTATTCCTGTGATTTCAAAGCAGAATTTTTAGCATCATTACTCCAGTCACATGATCCTCATTTGCCGTTTAAAGTTCAGAAAAACAGCATTTTTTGGAAATAGAAATCTTTTGTAACATTAAATCTTATGTCTTTATAATTACTTTTGATCGATTTAGAGCATCCTTGTTAAATAAAAAGTATTAATTTCTATAATCCCTCTCCCCGAATTACATTTTAAAATATATTAAAATTGAAAACATTTAAATAGTGAAAATATGTCAAAATTGTACCATTATTGCAGTACTTTGGATCAAGCAAATGCAGGATTGGTAAGCAGAAAATACTTCTTTAAAAACTTTTGACTGGTAGTGTAATAATTTTATAAATACATTAAAAAAAAATTTAAACAAAAAAAAAAAACAACACCACCATAAGTTTAACTTTATTAAATGTGACCCTGGACCACAAAACCGTTTTAAGTAGCACGGGTTTATTTGTAGCAATAGCCAAAAATACATTGTTTGTGTCAAAATTATCTTATAATTTAAATTATCTTGACCAAATATTGTCCTATCCTAACAAACCATACATCAATGCAAAGCTTATTTATTCAGCTTTCAGGTGATGTATAAATCCTAATTTTAAAAAAATGTACCCTTATAACTTGTTTTATGGTTCAAGGTTACAAATGGTACTTTAGGCTACAAACAGATCAAACATTACTAATTGATCTTGTCCATCAGCTCTCAAACCTACGTTGCACTTCCTTAAATAAAAAAGAAAATGGGAAGCAAAAAAAATAAAATATCACATTAAAGTAAATACCTTAGATAATGCTGTGCCCAGCAAACCTTCAAAGGCTTTTAGATTCAGCTGTGGTCCAGTGTAAAATGGATCAGACTGGGCCTTCCTCCCCAACCAGTATATAGTTATCAAAACCTGTATGTAACGACATAATGGAAACAGAAAGAAAAAAAAAAAGACTTGAAACAATATGAAAATAAACTAGTTTTTTTTTCCTAATTAACATGTAAAGATTATTATTTATAACTTTAACAAGTTTTAACATGAAACAACACAAAAAACAAAGCCTCTGAGAATTCAGTTCTGTGCGTGATTGCGTGTGGCATGAATGGCTTCTGTGACCCAGTTACATTCCTGGTCTCATCTACAAAACTATGAGCGTTTACACACACACACACACACACACAAACACAGGACACCAACAGGACAGGAATGTGAAAGACAATTGAGACAACAGGGCTTTGTGGTGCCCGTTGGATCTCTAAGATGAATTATTCTCATTTGAATTATTCTTAATGATATTCTAACATATTACCAATGAAACAGATGGGTACCTGCAGATTCTGCGCAGTTCCTAAAATTCCTTTCACATGCTCAAAACTCTTATTAACGTCATCACATAACACTTATCTTTTTTGCCTTAATATTACTTACTCTGAAACAATCATGAGTGCACTGGAGAACAATCTGGACTATCATGAGCATATAAGTGAGCTATTTGAGAACCATCTGGAGGTTTTGTTCGTATTTCAAAATGCTGGTCTTCAAATGAGTCATTAATAGTGCATGCAAAGCAGTGTTTTAAGTGGCTTTTAATGTCTACTTTAAATGGCACCGCAATAACACTTTCAGCAGAGGACTCTGACGAGATAAAATTACAAACCAACTTGTTTGGTATGCAAACTAAAGAGTCAAAGGCCAAATTGAGTCTACATTAAAGACAAGCCATGCATAGACTCACAATGCACCATTTAGTTGAGTAGTTATTGGTTTGCAATTAAAAACAAGCTTTTAAATGCAGGAAAACTTACATTTTTCAGTCTCCTGCTTGTCTCTTCACGTCTAAGCAGAAAGAGAGAAGGAGGTTAAATGTGATGAACATTCACTGTCACACACACACACACAGATCAGTTCCAGCAACTAAATCCACCCCAAACCCTCCAATAAAATTAAGTCATTTCTATAAATGGACCTCAAGTACATACCACATAAGCTTTACAGTAACAATCACATAAACTGATTTTTATTTACAATAAACATTTACAAAGCTTGCTGTGCTAATTTAACAAAGGCAATCGACAAGCGCTCAAAAGAAACTCTAAACTATCTGCCAGAGGAACATACTTGTTCTCGCAGCATGCTGACATAAGACATGTGAGCCATCTGTTTGTCACCATGAACTAGCAAATATGGTTTTACAAAGGAATTCAGCTATTTAAACACCAGACCCTCATTACACAAGTGTCATGTTGTCTTAAAAATAAGTCAGACAGGCTATAAGAAAACAGAACTTGAGCTGCAGTTCTGAGGTTATTAAGTGAAAGTGTGTAAGTTATTTTGTTGAGCCCTAAACCAACATGACCGCGAGAAAGTATGCAACCTAAAAATAGCAGTCAGATCCACTATAGCTTCTCCATAGCATTTGGTTTGAAGGGACAGTCATATGGAGCTAAATTTAGAGGTCACTGTGCCCCCTCGCTCCACCCTCTCGTGCCCCTCGTCCCTCTACAAGGCCAATGGTAGGGACATTAAGCTCTCAGCAGGATGGACAACATGATTTATTGCTCAGGGTTGAGTCAGGACCTGAAAAATGAGGCTGTGTGATGAAATTCACAGAACAAGAGTTGGGACCGAAATTAGTTATTGGAAATACTTCATGGAAAATCCATACGGTCTTGAAAAGACCTTTTTCATAGACAGGGATAATAGAGCAACATTTCCAAACATGGAAGACCTTTGTTCATCTTTGAAACACAAATTAAGATATTTTTGAAGAAATCTGAGAGCTTTCTGACCCTCCATAGACAGCAATGCAACTGACATGTTGAAGGCCCAAAAAGGTAGTAAGAACATTGATAAAATAGTCCATGTGACGTCAGTGGTTCAACCGTAATTTTACAAAGCTATCAGAATACCTTTTGTGTGCAAAGAAAACAAAATTAACTACTTTATTCAATTTATTTTCTTCCGTGTCAGTCTTTGACGCTCATTCTTGGATTTCATCAAACATCTTACTTTGTCTTCTGAAGAAAGAGGAACGAAGGTCTTTACTGGTTTGGAAAGACATGAGGGTAAGCAATAATGGCAGAATTGTCATTTTTGGGTGAACTTTTCCTTTAATTGTATTTAAAATAATAAATTATTATTGATTTATTCAAATAATTCAACTGAAACCATATTTCTTCCATATAGGGGTTCAAATATTGAATAACAAGGGACTTTCTAGTCAGAATGACTGAGAATCACTCTAGTAGAGAGAGAAAACAAGAACAAGAAACAAGGTAGAAGGAACAGAAACGGAACTCAAGCCAAACTAAAACTCATAACGTCCACATGAGCACCGTATCTCAACTTCTAACTATAATGCCACACTTAAACTAAAGCAACTAAAGCATGTATTAAACAATCTATTTCTTTTGAATATCTAGACAATGTTATTGAAAAAGGAAGTTTGTCTTTTTAATATTTTCTACTTGTCCTGCTTCTAAAACAACGTGGATTTGACCAAGTCCTCTTATTTCCAAACCCCTTTTCTCCAATCCCATGTTATTTTACTTTTACAATTTCATTAAGAGTAAACGGGGTCATGAACGTCATTTCAACTTGACTGAAACGAGTGGTTTATGTTTAGAAAACATCTCTGGCACTGATCTTAATAATGATTTACCATCAGCCAATGCCTCACGTCTGACTGCTCCGCTATTTAAATGCCATCAGATTTGATTCAAAATACATTTTCATAAGGCAACTTGACTAAAACATAGGTCTGGGTTGGTCAGGTATCATTGTTTGAGTTTGATGTTGGACAGATAATATGTGACAGGACCCATTCAGTCTTTCATTTGGTATGGAAATGTAATCAGCCTGCAAACACTATTCAAATGAACCCTCTTCCTGCAGTCACATAAAAGACTTACTTCTTTATTTATACTCACACAAACAGCTAAAGCAGTAATAAAGCTTAAATACATATAGATGAGTTTGCATCAGGTGTTTAAAACTTATTGAATTACACAAATATTATGCAAAAGAGACATTAGAAGGCCCAAGCAACAAATCCAACTTTGACAGTTCAACCAGCACTGTAACAAAGAATAAATAAAAACTTCTGCTTTCATTTCTCTCTGCTCACCTGACAGTCACACGTGTGGATACATCTTGCAGGTCTCCAGGATGGAAGAGCTGTGCTTCATTAAGCCCTAGCTTCATACAAGCCTTGAGAAACACATTCACGTTGTCCTGAAGAGAGACCAAGCTTGACTATTGCAGCTAGTGTAAATGAAAAGTTAAAAGTCATCCGCAATTCTTAAGTGTCCATTTAAATAATACAGTTTAGCTGAGAGTACTAGGCCAGGGAAGCTTGGATGACGAAGCTCCACTGAGAATAGACCAGCATAAGAAAGAAACTAGTTCAGCAGAAAAGGGGTGGGAACTGAAGGAGACAGTTGTCAGGTACTGTCCCACACATTCTGAGCATTTACTACTGGAATCCTCTAGACTCGTGGGAAAATGTCTTGGCATTTGCACCGTTTATACAAGTATACCTGAATCATTTGATGATAAAATAATGGTTTCGTTAGACACTACCTGGTTGACTAAAACTTAATTCTACTTTTAAGTTTGCATTTAAAATATGCTCACCAAGCCTGCAATAGGAGTGGAGAGCCTGTTCACTCGTTTGATGATGCCCGGCTTCAAAGTGTTGATCAGACTGAAAATGGATGAAACATATTTTAAAGGATTAGTTCACTTCTAGGGCTTCACTTCCAAGGATTAGTTCGCTTAGAGAAAAATCATCTCCATATAGTGCACTTTAATGGAGATCAGAGGGTTGAAGGTCCAAATTGCAATTTAATGCAGCTTGATACTAGAGCAAAGGGCTATACACGATCCCAGCTGAGGAGTAAGGGTCTTATCTAGCAAACCCATCAGTCATTTTCTAAAAAAGAAAATTAAAATGTATATACTTTTCTACCACAAATGTACGTCTTGCGCTAGCTAGACCTCATGCATTACAATCTGTATTCACATTGGAACGGTCACACGGAAAGTACCGACCCCGTGTTTACAAAGCGCATATGCACAAAAAAAGAAAAAAAAGAAGGTAAAACAACTTATCTTTACCGTTTTACGAGTACACAGATGAAAAACGAACCACACATGACCTGTCCAAGGTGACTACGTAATGCGCATTATAAAGCTAGTGCAAAACAAACATTTGTGGTTAAAAAGTATACACATTTTTATTTTTTTTTGGAAAATGAACGATAATTTTGCTAGATAAGACCCTTCTTCCTCGGCTGGGACCATGTACAGCCCTTTGAAGCTGCAGTTTGGACTCCCAAACCACTGTCCACCATTGAAGTCCACTATACGGAGAAACAACCTGGAATGTGTTCCTCAAAAAAAACCTAATTTCTTTGTGACTAAGGAAAGAAAGACATGGACATCTTGGATGACATGGGGGTGAGTACATTACCAGGACATTTTCATTCAGGAAGCAAACTAATCCTTTAAGTAAAAAAAAAAAAAACTGCAAATCAATACATTGTTATGGTTAAATAAATTAAAGAATTAATAAAATAAATATTTACTAAATAAACAATTACTTACTCGCACAGAAGGACACCATCCTCTAAAGCCACTCGAAAGCTTTTACTTCCAAAACGCTTTTTTGTCACTTCCTGTTAAGAAATTAAACCCAAAAAGATCACATGCACAAACTATGAATAACAACATAAAAAGAGATTTCTATTATGAAGAAATGCTGTTCTTTTAAATTTTATATTCAAAGAATCCTGGAAAAAAGTATCACAGTTCCCCCCAGCTTTCAGCTTTGCCACCACAGGAATAAAATACATTTTAATAGTATATTAAAATAGAAAACCATTTTTTAAAATTAGTTTTTATTGGTTTATATTTTTGATCAAATCAATGCAGTTTGCTGAACAAGACTTTTCAAAAAGCATCAAAAGACAATATTACAGACCCGAAACTTATGAACGGTGGAATATTCATATATAGCAGGTGTATATTTGAATTATACACAGTTGTAATCGAAAATATTCAACCCCCTTGACTTGCAAGACATTTTGCTGCAGACAACAAAATTTCATGAAAATGTTTTAAAGGCATCAGTACAGTATTGGAGAAAGTTTATTAATACACATTTGAGTAATGCTGAGAATGTAAGTTGATAAACAATGAAAATCAATAAATAAATAGCCTCTAAACGTTCATGTTTAAAATTATTCAACCCCCAAAAGTCAAATTTTGCGCAGATTCATGTATTCTTTAAAACCACCAATTAATGCTGCCTATAAGTGCATAGAAGCTTCTGCAACCTCTCTACTGCAATCTTGGCCCATTCCTCACCTGAAAAAGCTTTCAGATCACTGATAATCTTTGGTTTTCTTTCTTTGCTAAACTCAACCTAATATTTTCAATGAGAATTAAATCTGACTGAACAAGCCACTCAAGAACATTCTATGACTGATCCCTGAACCAAACATAAGTACATTTGGGTGTATACTTTGGGATGATTGTCCTGCAAGAAAGTCCATTGATCATTAGCTTCAGTGTTTCTTGCCAAAATGGCCTGATACTTCAAAGAATCAATGTCGTCTTTCATACAGTCATGATTTCCACTTACCGCAACTGTAAACACACCCATAACAGGACTGGCCCACCTCCAAATTTGACAATGGAGATGGTCTTTTGCTCATAAGTTTTGGCTTTTTTTGCACCAGACATACCGCTGATCAATGGGTCCAAAAAGTTCCAGTTCCAGTCATGTCACTCCATAAAACATACTTCTAGAACTCCACAAGTCTATCCTTTTTGTGCTTTTTGGTCAAGAGTGGTATTCGACAAGATGCCTTAACATGAAGGCCATACTTGTCTAGTGTGCATCTTATACAGTGCACTAAAATGTTTTTCCTCCTTTTCATCATCTTGGAAGTCTTCAATATCTTCAAAGTTTTCAATATCATCAAGGTTTTCTGGTACAACATATTTTAAACTATGGCATAAGGCTGCCAGCTGCATCTCTAGGAACTTTTAATGTCTTAGAAATCTTCATGTAGCCTTAGACTTTCTAACATAAAACTATTTCTTTTCTATAGCTTTTGTGAGAGCTCTGTTGACTTTGCCATATGTGCTACTCGACTTCAGCATATGCATGGGCTAAATGAATGTTTGTGCAATTTTGAATTAAATTTGAAGCAATTTTAGGCAATGTTGAATGGGGGTTGAATAATTATGACATAGCTGTGTTATTAAAAAACCTAGAACTCAAAAACATTACATTATATATTGACAGTCACTTTTAATAAGCCAGTAATATGTTACAGATGCAATTTTCATAAAGTACTGCATTCATAACAAAAACTGCTTTATTAACAAACCCATATAAAAGCAAATCCTTTCAGCAACACATACAGATTACCAAGTAAGAATTCATCTCATTGAGTGAATGTCCACAGACGAAACCACAGGCTTTCTCAAAAACATGGCATGCTACTTTCCACTCCAACCACATATATTTCAGAGCACATTCTGATCTTCAGTCATCATATGCAATAGTACACCACATAATTACTTTTACTGTCATTAACCAAGCAAAACAAACTGTGAGCAAAATCAACAAGTGCCCTATAATTCACAAAAAAACACCACCACTATCTCCACTGCTAACCTCAGATGGCACTATCACAAATCAAGCCAAGTTAAGCAACTCTCTAACCAAAACCACATTTTCTCTCTTTTGGTACTGAATTTGTTCCACTCAAATGATCATCCATCAAGTCGTCCCATCCACACATTATAATTGTGCACATTCCCTCCCTCCATTATGCCACACAGTATAACATGTTTAGAGACTGAGGTGCCCAAGCAAGAAGCACCTGACCGTACCAGTCATGTGGTGGAGGGGGCATTTGGCAAGCAGAATGTGACAAACAACTCAGGGGTCCTTTGTGTTCAGATTGAGATGCACTGAAGCATCCATGCCTGATGCCTGGCCAATTCTGCATCCTGATCATCAGCTTGTTTGGGCACATGGAATGTAATCCATCAATGGCCGCTTGTGTACAGTCTACTCTACACCAAAAGAGACCTGAGAGAGCCAAGGCAGACTCTAAAAGATCTAACAGTAACTCACAATTCCATTATTTTATCCCATTTTCAAATACATTTCAAAGCATAGAAAAATTCTGCTTTCATAGTTTTGCATGTCTGAATCACGTGCAACAACAAGAGCAAAAAACACTTCTATTCTAGATGGCACAGGAGTGACAGGACAGGAAATGGTGGTTAGATCTGAGAGGTAAGACTTCAATGCAGTTTGCTGAAAGCAAGAACACACTCAACTTGCAAAGCTAAACACTTAAAAAGTAAATACATTTGAAATATTGCAAAAATGATCTTCTTTTGAACGTCCTATTCACTAATGAATAGAAGAACTGTTTCCACAAACATATAAAGCAACAAAACGGTTTTTAACACTGATAATAATAATAATAATAATAGTTTCTTGAACAGCAAATCAGCATATTAGAATGATTTCTAAAGAATCATGTGAAACAGTTCAAACAAAAATAAAAATTGTCTTATTTATAACTCACCCTCATGTTGTTTCAAACCCATAAGACAATAATTCATCTTCGAAACACAAATTAAGATATTTTTGATGAAATCCAAGAGCTTCTTTGTGCACAATAGGTATTCTCATAGCTTTTAAAATTAAGGTTGAAGCACTGATGTCACATGGACTATTTTAACAATGTCCTTACTTTTTTGGGCCTTCAACATTGTAGCTGCCTTGCTGTCTATTGAGGCTCAGAAAGCTGTTTGATTGTACCCAAAAGTTTTTAATTTGTGTTCCAAAGATGAACAAATGCCTTACGGGTTTGGAACGACATGAGGCTGAATAATTCTTGACAGAATGTTTATTTTTAGGTGGACTATCCCTTTAAGACTGGAGTGATGGCTGCTGAAAATTTAGCTTAGCCATCACAGGAACAAATTACAGTTTACAATATATTAAAATAAAAATTAGTTATTTTAAATCGTAAGAATTTCACAATATTACTGTCTGTGCCTCAGTACATAAGTTATAAATAAAAACATTGTAGAAATCTTAAGTGGTCCCAAACTTGTGAATGGTAGCATATGCCATACACGCAACATGGTATTCTTTAAAATTTCATATAAATACCATGGTACAAAACACAATTCATAGTGAATAAATACTATATCATCAGATACATCACTGTACTGTATTACAGATCCAGTACTTTATACTAAGGCCATTACAATACAAATTTATCGTCCCACTGCAAATTGCTGGATGACATTTAATAAAAGCCACTCCGATGAAAGCAAACAAAGCATTACATCATTATTCAAAACAATTAATAGCTTAATAAAATACCACACATGGTATCTAAGATTCTGTGGAGCTGTACTTGGCTACTTTGCAAATGGTAAAGCTGATAAAAAATAAAAAATAAAAAAAAAAGTCAACCACAAATGGTACAGGTTATCTAAGGCTGCTTTAAAAACATAAGCATTCAAGACAGAAGGGAACTGCATGATCAATGTTATCATGTCTAGTTTCCATTTAATTGGTGCTTCTAAAATAACACTCAGGAAATAAAGCATTTCCTGAGAAGCCCTCACACATGCAAGTGCATGCAATACTAAAGATGTGCTAAAATATTTGTCAGGTTATTTTTTTTAAATATTGCATATTTAAAGCATTTGATTCTCTGAGCGCCCAAAGTACAAAGTCAATCTCAACAAAAGATGAGGGTGAAAAGACCTGCACTTTTGTGGCCAGCATAGGGGAAATACTTGATAATGATGTCATTACCTCAAGCCATCTCTGTGCCTCCTGGAACGCAAGCTCACAGCTGACTGCAGACTGCTGACGCCACTCCATCACACCTGTGTGCATTTCACAATGAAAACTAATATGAATATAAACCCATTTAGAGACAAACTACATTCAAAGACATGAACACAAAAATCTGACTCTGTATATTGAAATATATATTTATACACTACCAGTCAAAAGGTTTTGAACAGTAAGATTTTTAATGTTCTTTAAAGAAGTTTCTTCTGCTCACCAAGCCTGCATTTATTTGCTCCAGTACAGCAAAAACAGTAAAATTTTGAAATATTTTTACTAAATAAAATAACTGATTTCTATTTGAATATATTTTAAAATGTATTTTATTCCTGTGATTTCAAAGCTGAATTTTAGCATCATTACTCCAGTCACATGATCCTTCAGTACTCATTATAATATTCTGTGCTGCTTAAAAAAAACAGCAGAGTAGAAATTAAAAGCATCTTTGCTACACACACACATACATACATATATATATATATATATATATATACATATATATATATATATATATATATATGTATACTGACTCAAAGCTTTTGAATGATATAGTGTATAATGTTACAAAATCTTTTTATTTTAGATGAATGCTGATCTTAGTATCTTTTTATTCATCAAAAAATCCTGAAAGAAATGCACTGTTCTAAATATCTCAACTGTTTCAATAATAAAAAAAATCAGTTTTGACATCACAGGAATAAAATACATTTGAAAATATATTTAAATAAAAAAACATTTTTTTAATTAGTAAAAATATTTCATTATGTTTCTGTTTTCGCTATACAGAAGAGACTTCTTTAAAAATAACACGCATTAAAAATCTTACTGTTCAAAAACTTTTGACTGGTAGTGTATAACTGTATATGAATATTTATATAATATTTTAGATGAATAATAATAAAATAGATTGAGCATCCATTGTTATTTCTAGTTATTTTTAATGTTTACTTTAACAACAATTGTTTCCAAACAGTTACAACATTATTATTTAAAGTTGTTGGAGTTGTTTCACTGTAGGAAGCAGATGAAGCTGTAAATTAATACAACTGTAAACATGTAAAACAGTGAAAGACAAAACATACAGTAAATATGTATCACAGACAATCAATTTTAGTGAAAATTAGACTAAGTGTGTCAAAGAATAAAGCTGAAATCAAGCAGCTCTGCAATAGCATACAGATCTATTACATCAAAAACATATAATAATAATAATTAAAAAAATATGACTTGTTTTAGTAATGTCACTTAGTAGTTTTAATGTCATTACGCATCATCTTATCTAAACCAACATTTATTCTAATCGATTTAGGTGACACCAAAGGACAAAAAAACACCACCAATAGAGAAAACTGACGTCTCTCGGAGTGACTCTGAACGGGTTAAAATGAACTTCCATCACCTCCATGTTTGCAACCCCAAAATGTTTCATGTGATTCATAACGCTGCGCACCTGTGGCACCCCACAAGCATCTCAAGAGGAATGACTCAAAACTTACCTGCTAGCCTCTGTTTCAATTACTTTTATTGATTTCCTGTAACTACTCTTACATTTCACTCCCCAGATGTGTCGACTCGAAAGCGCAAGGTGTTTCCCGCTACCAGTGCTCGTGCCTCCAACACAACTCTTTTAATCTGTTGCAAACATTGCTCTTCAACTTCACACCTTGAAGTCTCTGCAGCCCTCGTTCCACCGAACTTGCTTGTTGTCGTGAGCAGGAACAGAAAAGTCCCGGTTCGGTGATGAGACAGAGGCGGTGAGCGCACAGGACAGTTTGCTTGTTTGCAGAGACAAGTGCATATGTAGTGATGATGAGTTGTTTAAATATATGCCACGCCCCCTGCTGCTATAAAGAGTGATGATATGGGTCGTGATATGGCATAGGAGCAGCAGATGGCGCCAAAGATTCACTTCAAAAACGTTGTCATCTTGTTGAACGCCGTAGAAAAAGGCAAGGGCTTAAACTTTTTATCAATACATACATCTTAGCACTTCAGTTGTAACATGAAAAATAACCCTTAACACTATGTAGTGGAGAAGTAAATTAAATTATTTAATAAAAATGACCATACAACCAGCTAACAAAAAAATGTTTTAATAAACTTTACCGTGAAAATGAAATTATGAGTGTTTTATCATTTCAAATTTTATTTGGATAAAACTGATCTATGCCTAAAAAAAAAAAATGAATTAGCATACATGTTAGGTCTAAATATGGACTGTGGTTAACACTGCTAGGTGCTTTTAACCTCACAGATGAGTTTGGGGTAGAAAGCTAATCTATCAGGCTATTGTATTATTATTTATTCATTTAGCTATAGATGCAAACTTGTATGCTTATATATTTCCATGAACATTAAGAAAAATGTTTCATGAATTTTCACAAATCTCTTTTCCACACAAACCAGTTTAGTGATGCCTATTCATGCCTGTTAAGATCCAGAAAGTACTAAACATATATGATGCATGTACACACATGATGCAGTTTGGTAAGATGCAATTACTGCTGTTTGTTGCATCAGTAACATGCTTATAACTTACATTGAGAGGTGCTTTCAACAGCTGGAACTAAAACAGGAAGTGTTTCATCCAGCAACAGGAAGTGTTAACCAAAGCTGGAGCGATGTACAAGCCTGTCTGCCCACTGGTTTCCTGTGTGACTAGTCTGCTGTCAGACAACCAGCACTTTATCACACTATTGTTGTCATCTGATGAACATTAAGACGAAGTATAGGTTTCAAAACATGCTAGCAGCTCTTCACCGGATGTTGGTGAAAGGTGTCCTCTGTTGTTGGTCTATAAACTTTGTGGTTTCACTCGCAAAGTGATGAAATCTGATGATAAATGTCTGGATGCACTTTTATTGACAAATAAGTTGGATTTCATGTAGGCCTATATACATTATTATATACAGTTGAAGTCAAAAGTTTACATACACCTTGCAAAATGTTAATTATTTTAGCAAAATGCATGTTATTTTTTGCTTAGTACTGATCTGAATGAGATATTTTACATAAAAGATGTTTACATAATAGTCCACAAGTGAAAATAATAGTAGAATTTATAAAAAAATGACCCTGTTCAAAAGTTTACATACACTTGATTCTACTGTGTTTAGTAATAGTAATAGTTCATAAGTCCCTTGTTTGTCCTGAACACTTAAACTGACCCCTGTTTTTCAGAAAAGTCCTTCTGGGCCCACAGATTCTTTGGTTATTCAGCATTTTTATGTATTTGAACACTTTATAACAATGACTGTTTTTGAGATCCATCTTTTCACACTGAGGACAACTGAGGGACTCATATGCAGCTATAACAGAAGTTTCAAACACTCACTGATGCTTCAGAAAGGAAAACGATGCATTAAGAGCCAGACATTTTTCTTATTTTGCCTAAATATCTAGTTTTTCTTATTTTTTTTCATTTAGAACTGCCCTTCAGAAACTACAGAAGATACTTACATGTTACCCAGATGATAAAATAGGCTAAATTTACCCTGATCTTCAAATTCAAAAAGTTTAATTTTAGATTCTAAAAGTTTTCACCCCCAGCTCTAAATGTGTTTTTTCCCCCTTCTGACGCATCAGTGAGCGTTTGAACCCTCTGTAATAGTTGCATATGAGTCCCTTAGTTGTCCCTCAGTGTGAAAAGATGGATCTCAAAATCATGCAGTCATTGTTGGAAAGGGTTCAAATACACAAAAACGCTGAAAAACCAAAGAATCTCTGGGACCTGAAGGATTTTTTTGAAGAACAGCAGGCAGTTTAACTATTCAGGACAAACAAGGGACTCACGAACAACTATCACTAAAAAAAAAAACACAGCTGTGGATCATTCAGGTAAGAAAACAGTATTAAGAATAAAGTGTGTGTAAACTTTTGAACGGGGTAATTTTTATAATAATAAACTATGATTTTCTCTTGTGTACAATATGTAAACATCTTTTATGTTAAATATCTTATTCAAGTCAGTACTAAATAAAAAATAACATGCATTTTGTACCATCCCTTATATTTTGGTAAAATAATTCATATTTTGCAGATTCTGTTTTGTGTTCATTAAAGAGATATCTAGCAATAGAGATCTCTACTTGGGTCAGTCTGAAAAAAAAAATAGTGCACAAAATGTACCAATTGTTTTATGGAGAGGCCTAGTCTGATTGGCAATGTATGTTAAGTACACAGATTCAAGTTGAACAAAAGTGCTCCAAAACTGAAGCCAATTATAGGATTCCTTAGTGGGTTTGATATTCCAAAATCGTTCTCCTCATCAGACATAACTGGTATTTTTAAAGTTAGTTCAAGCCCGGCCAAGAGATCAGAGTTTAAGTAAACATTGTAGAGGTTCTAGAATTCTTAGCAAGCTAAAGCAGATCTAATAATCTTTTGCACATCCATTGCCACAGACTTCTATTACATCCTGATCTTAAAATGTGTGTTTTTGATTCTAATTCTTGGTTTCTGAAGCCACTGGATGGAATGAGCTAAACGAGAAACATACAAAGAAAATTTGTTTACAGTTTGGAGTGGCTATGAGGTTCACCACACATATTAGAGGTGATGTTCATCTAGCTCTAACCCACTCTTACTTACTGGATATGTGCTGGATATACATGTGAAAAAGTCTTCCAGAAATGAATAGATAAGTGAATGTTGGTTTGGCAATGCATGTTTGCGTGAGAGACATTCTTTCAAGCAACAATGAAGTTTGGTTATAAAACAAACATCTAACCAGAGCCAGTGCTACAATTCACAAAGGTTGAAATTAGCTATTTTTCTTCCCATCTTTAAGGGATCATTTCTATTGTTTTCAGCTACGCAGTGGAATGAAACCTTTGTTTAATAATGGTTATTGTGAAATATCTTTTTCTCACACCAATTGTATATTATTTAAAAAATATATATTTTTAGATTCCAACCTCTAAAATCCCTCATATAGTTGCTGTAGAGCCTCAGGGTGTGCATGTACGTATATATGCTTCTTTTGTCCCTGTTCACCGACTGGTGGTCTATTTTACCTGGAGCTGGCCAGCTGTTTAGAGTAGCACTAAACCAGCAGTGCAGTTCCCTGAACACTGTAGCTTTGTCCTGATCTGGCATTGCCAAGCAGACGTGAGAATAGGGAGGGATAAAGAAGGGAAGGTGGGCAGCCAGATATGTTAGTCCAGCCAAGAGCATATTTCACTCCTGTTAACACACATTTTAAAACACTACTAGCATCCAGACTCACTCCCATTACAAGGTTCAGCAAATATTTGATGACAATGTCAAAACTGTATGAATCAGACTAAGAATGAGCTCACCCTAACAACGTAGAATCTAGATTTTTTTTAATGTTCTGAGCAAAATGTGAGTGGTGCATGACAGTGTAAATCTCACCTCCCATGGTGCTCAAATGAAGTGGGTGGTTGCTATATGATGGTCTTATAGCCGTTACTTCTGTGGTCTGCATCAGTGGTTCTCAATCATAAGGGGGCCTCAGCAAACTTACAAAGGAGCCTCAAGATGACTTAAAATGAGACAAAACAGGCATTAAAATAGGTCAAAACTCTTTGAAAAAAAGGAAGAAGATGAAGTTGAACATAATTGTGAAAGTGTGATTCCTAGAACTAAAACAGTTACATAAAATGAGCTCTAAAATATTTTAGCGATTATAAAATAATAATTGTCCTTAAAGGGTTAGTTCACCCAAAAATTAAAACTCTGTCATTAATTACTCACCCTCATGTTGTTCCAAACCCATAAGACCAAGTTTAATTGAAATTCGAGAGCTTTCTGACCCTTCATAGACAGAAACACATGTCACATGGACTATTTTAATGATGTCCTTACTACATTTCTGGGTCTTGAAAGTGGTATTTGCGTTGTTGTCTATGAAAAATATCTTAATTTGTGGTCTTACTGGTTTGGAACAACATGAGGGTGAGTAATGACAGAATTTAAATTTTTGGGTGAACGATCCTTTTAATCCATATCCAGTTTATCACAAACGACTGAAAAAGTCATGGGGATTTTGAATATTGTTTTAGACAATCTTGGAGTCAGAAAGGTTGAGAACTACTGGTCTACATGGTTGCTAGGTGGTTCGGTTAATTGTCCTAAATCAAACCTCTCATGTCCATATGATTCCAGTTAACAATTACAGAACGTTCTTGGAATGTTGGTTTTTGGTTAGAACAAAATAGCCTGCAAAGAATATTTCATTATTATTGATTAGTTCCCAAAAACAACCAAATGGGCACAGTATGCTAACGTTAGGGGAACTTTCTGTGTTTTCAGGAATAGAACCACCCAAGATTATAAATAAATTTATATCCTATGTAATACTGAAAGACATTGATAAAAAAACAAAAAGTTCTACATGTTTAAAAAGATGTATTATTTTACCCAATATATTGGTATTTTTATGCTTATTAGACTTGGCATTAGCTTAGCAACATGCTAATGTCTAACGCAAAATATTTTTTAAGTCTGACGCCACACAACACCGTTTCTGTTTCTAAGCACTCAATCAGATGCCAAAAGCAAACAACATATAGTGTCAGTATGCACTTACTCTGTTTTGTAATACTACCAAAAAAAAAAAATCTCCATACCGAATATCTCAGTTGGCCAGTGATTCATCTTTTATGAATCAGTAAAATATTGCGGTCTAGCTTAGAGGTATGCTATATATGAATAGTGCTCATAATAGTGTTCATAATGGCTGTTAAAGGAATAGTTCACCCAAAAATGAAAATTGGATGTTTATCTGCTTACCCCCATGGCATCCAAGATGTAGGTGACTTTGTTTCTTCAGTAGAACACAAACCAGGATTTTTACCTCAAACCATTCCAGTCTGTCAGCCATATAATGGCAGTCATTGGGACCCACGGATTTGAGAGTCAAAAAAACATACACACACACAAAAATTAAACCCTGTGGCTTGTGACGATACATTGAGGCCTTAAGACATGAAACAATCGTCTGTCCAATAAACTGAACAATATTTATATAATTTTTACCACTGATCCACCGCAATGTCCAACTGTCCTGAGCGTGTTCACAACAGCAGGTGCGTGATGTATCAACAAAATGGTAATTACTTAAACTTATCCTGATTGTTGCAACCAATTAAAAACAAAAAGATTAAATTTGCTTGCGCAAACTCATCCGGAAGTGTTGACTTTTCACTGACTCCCCACTGACTCCCAACTTTTGAGCCTGATCAAATGAAGTTATGGTTGCTTGCTCTTCGACACACGCTGGCTTTTGTGACCACGCTCAGGACAGTTGGACATTGCGGTGGATCAGAGGTAAAAATGATTTGTTTGGTACCTCTATGTATCTTCACGAGCCGCAGGGTTTAATTTGGTTGTGTGTTTTTTTGACTCTCAAAGCCATGGGTCCCATTGACTGCCATTATACTGACTGACTGAAATGGTTTGAGTTAAAAATGAACAACTGATGCCACATTGACTTTTTTATTGATGTACTTTCTGGCTCTTCAATGTGTCAGTTGCAATGCTGTCTATACAGGGTCAAAATACTCTCGGATTCCATCAAAAAAAATCTTAGTTTGTGTTCTGAAGATGAATAAAGGTCTTGCAGGTTTGGAACAACATGAGGGTGAGTAATTAATGACAGAATTTTCATTTTTGGATGAACTATGCCTTTAACAAGTATATTGACAATAAATGCTAGTCAAGTCCAGTGCGGAGTGCTGTTTGAGTTTCTGCGAACAAGGAGCATTCCAGTTCAGTCACTTGTGAGGTTCTATGATGGTTAGGATGATTTTGTTTAAGATTGTGAGTGAGCCAACTAGATTTTGGAACAGAGTTATAATGATGCTTGTATTAGCAAGAACAACTAATTAGAATGTCTTGGCCAAGCAATTCTCAATGTAATAACTTCAAATCTCTAATGAGTAACATAGATGGGGTGAGGTCATCTTAAGTGTGTGTTTGTGCTATCATGTCATCCGTTCTCAACAGGACCAAAGGAGAGTGACAGAGTGAGAAGTTGCCATGGTGATGCCTTGTGGTGTCAGAAGGGTGAGAACAAACTGATGTGTCATACACACCAACTGATCAACTTCCAACATCTGTAATAAGAGAAACACATTGGATAACATTTTATATCTCACTCTTGACTCAATATAACCAGTAAGGCACTCTGATAGGACTGTAGTAGTGAGGCAGAAGCATTGCAGATTGTGGTGTGAGGGCAGAAGGCAGTCGGCAGTCTATTTACTGTGGCGTTATGAAGGCAGTGTCACAGAGAGAAACCATGTCGGTGGCTGGGTTGTACAACAATAAAGCATGGGTTGCATGTCAGAGTGCCTATGAGTCAGTGACAGTTTGCTGCTGTCATTTGCCGAATGGTCAATACGTATAATAAGGCACTAATAGAACAATGACTCAGTATGCTAATAACGCAGTACTGCAGTTCAAGTCTTCATTTACTCTCCCTCAAATTAATCAGAAGGGTTTATTTTCTTCTGTGGAACACAAAAGGAAAATGTTTTAAGACTGTACTGGTTGTTTTTTATGCAGTTTATCCATTATAATAGGGACTGGAGGTTTCAAGCCTCACCATAAAAAGTACCATTAATAGTAGTCCACTCAACTTGTCTACTGTATTCCAAGTCTTCTGAAGGCATAAAAGCGGTTTTGTGTGAGAAGCAAAAAAAAAAAAAAAAAAATCATTGATAATCTTTCACTGGTTTGCACAAGGCACACAGGTCTGATTTGTGAATTAAGAAATTCAAATAAATTTGTGGATTGGATCAAACGGTTCACTGAAATTAATGATAGGTTCATGATTGATACATGGCTGCATAAGTCTTCAGAAGACTTAATGTAACACAGATTCTTATGAATCATTGATTGTATCCACAGAGTGCTGCAGCTGAGTCCTAAATCTTAGACGCCAATGTATTTTTGGTTAAATGCCTAAAATAAGGTCTAACAGAAGCTCAAAATAGTCACAAGTTTAATTCTACAATATAAAATACATCAGTAATACCTCACTTTTACACTCTGAAAACCGCTGGGTTAAAAAACATTTCTGGGTTATTTGGCAACCCAGCGCTGGGTAAATATGGGACAGAACACATGCTGAGTTGTTTTAACCCAGCTTGTTGGGTTTTATACATTAACCCATTTGCTGGGTTGTTTTTTGACATAGTGCTGAATCAGTCAACATATTGAAGGTTTTTCATTTTAAATAATAAAAATGCATTCTAAAAGTTTTATATATTGGGCAGATATATATTATATATCTTTTACAGTCTTAAAATCTTCAGAAACATTCAGTTTTGATATAGGACGTGACAAGAGCAGCCAATGGGAATATGTGGGAAGAAAACTGCTATCAGTAGGCTGTTCCAGTTCATTAAATGACTTCTATTTATGACTTATATTCATGTCTGAAACATTACATCAAAAACAGCTTTACCTTGTCTGTCAGACATAAGTTTCAACCTGTAAATACATAGCGCGACCACAGCTGCAACAATTGCGCACTGGATCAGTAGACGTTCTATTGTAGTCAGTGGAGCACACAGAAGCTTTGTTACATTTAACAGCAAAGTCAGGTCGCATTTCAACCCTATAGTCACCTATTCGTCTGGCGGGAGGTGAAACAGGCTGGTTTTAGCAGGTGGTTTTCCAGCCTGACCTGCTAAGACCAGCCTGGCCAGGCTGGAAAATTGGCCAAAACCCCTCTAAAACCAGCCTGCTGAACAGCTATGGCCAGCTAAAACCAGGCTGGTTGACCAGCTAAAACCAGCCAACCAGCCTAGGCTGGTTTTACCTTTTTTTTTTTTTTTTTTTTTTTTTTTTTTACCAGGGAGAAGATTGCAAAAAAACTGTCTGATGAACAAAAGGCATTTGTGGGTGGCCAAACTGAACCATGTTTTGCAAGAATCTTGACATTCGTGTTTGTTTTCAGTCAGAAAATAGGCTGGTTGGCTGGTCTTAGCTAATTAAAGCTGGAAGTAGCTGGTTTTAGCTGCTATACCCAGCTAAAATCCCAGTATCTTTACAATTTGTCAAAATATTGTGCCCTTTCCTGTTTATTAAGTACTTCTCTATATGATTTAGCAGCTTCCACGGTTTTTTTTTTTCTGTGGTTTGGACAGCGTAAATTAGCAGAACAACGTATTCAGTAGTAGATTGTCCGCAAAATCCATGCTGTTTTTTACATCTTAGTATCGCCAATATGGTCGCATATTCGGGTAACTGACCAAATTGTGACATAAGTGCAGACAATTAATTTCATTCAGGAAGTTCCACGTTAGTCAAGTTTTCTCTACACAAAATGACCGCTGATCAATGTATCTAGTTTTAACTGTTTTAGCACAGATTACCCAACATTGGGTTACACTGGCCCAGGGCTAAGTAGGTATGTGAGGGGGTTCGTCATTTATATTGACAGTAAAAATGACCCTGAAGCTGAGTTACAGAAAAACTACCCAGCACCTGGGTAAAAATATTAAAAATAACCCTCAACCCAGATTTTTTAGAGTGTACATGTCTGGAAAATGGAGGTTGCTAATAAGTGGCTAAATGGGATTGTTTGGGGACATTTGAAAGTCATTATGCTGAACTCTGCTCAGTATAGTTCACTTTTACTGGCTTGTTTTGTTTATACTCTTCAAACTATTCTAACTCAAAATGTCCAACCTGTAGATTTTACATTAAGATTAAAAGAGTGGTAGGAAATGTAGTGGTCATGAATGTGAACTCTTAAGACTGTGGTTTAGTCGCTTATAGCCTACATTTAGCTTTTTACTTCTGGTGATTGTATTTAAGCTTCAAAATTCATCCAAGTCTTGTTCATTTTGTGAAAATTGCCTTGATGAACAAAACATGTAAAGATCAGAATCTTTTGTTGGTCACAGAACGTATTTTCTGCAACAATCCAGAAGCCAATGGAAAAAATCCTATTGGGTTTTTGTAAAGGGCATTAGGGCGATGCTAACTTATGGTTTGGCCAACAAAAATACGCCATCACTGCAACACTATTAATTGCAACTGCATGAAAAAAAAAACAACCAGTACACACTTCAACATTTCTTCTTTTGTTTTCCATGGAAGAAAGAAAGTTATACTGCTTACGAAGGATATGAGGGGTGAGTAAATGATGACAGAATTTCCATTTTGGGTGAACTATTCCTTTAAGGGTGAAGTGGGTTTGAGAGGGAAAGTGTGTTGGGTAAGGCTGAGGTTGAATTTGAAGGGAACGCAAGGATGAGAGTGTTTGTTGTAAGATGGGGAGAAGGGAAACGGAAAGAGAGCGAGAGATCGAGGTTGGTCTGAGAGAGAGTGTGTGTGTTGGAATGCTGAGGTTGGTGTCTGCGCTCATGTTTCCCTCTGGCTTTGAAAATCAGGGAGCCCTGAGCCCATTAGGAGACCGACTCAGAGCTAAGCCAGGGCCTCTGAACCTTGCCAACCACCCTTCTTTCTCTCGCCCCCTCTCTTTTGTCTTCCTACTGAGGCACTCACTTCAAAATAACCTCTTATTTATGCTCTCTCTCTCACTCATCCTTTACTTCTTCGCAGGCACTCTATCATTTTCATTTCTTTGTCACATTGTTGGCTTCTCTCGTTCTTCTCGTCTCTTTCCCCCTCCTGTCCTCCCCCTTTACTCTTCTTCTTTCTCTCCACTCCTCAACTGTAACCACCACAACTTGTCCCTAAATCCAACTCTTTAAAACATTCTGTTATGGATTTTATCAGCGCAGGTTCTGTTTATCAAAAGACACTTCCCGTAAGGATATTTCCTGTGATGCAATGTAATAGGCATCACGGCTCAGTGCCATATGGGTCTAGTTTGTGTGCGCCCCTAGTAAATGAGTCAGACAAATGTTTATAGTAGTACTCACATTTTGTACCGATGTTTAAAGGGGTAGTTCGCTTAAAAATGACAAATCTGTCAGCATTTGGGTTTTTGTCCATACAATGAAATTGACCATTTGGACCCCATTCACTTTCACAGTATAAACAAAAAAAGTTGAAACTTCAGAATATTTTCTTTAGCATTCCACTAAAGAAAGAAAGTGATACAGGTTTAGAACGACATGAGGATGATGACAGAATTGTCATTTGGATGAAGTAAACTTATTTAAGTGGTTATTTTACTCAAAATTTTAAATGATTGACAAATTGACATAATTTGCTCACGTTAATGTTGTTTCAAAACCACTATTTAAAATACAATTGAAGATATTCTGAATAAAACCTGAGAGATTTCTGTACCTCAATTGAAAGTCCATTCTAACAAAACTCTTATGCTTAAAAAAGCATAAAGACATAATTAATGTAATTTATATCAATAAAGTTGTTTAATCAAAGTCTTGTGAAGAGGCATGTTTACTTTGTGTGATGAGCAGATTTCCCTGTTGAAAAAACAGCATATTCTGTTTAGGTATGTTTTGAAGCATGGTTTGAACTGGTTTAAGCTGGTCCTGAGCTGGCTATAAGCTGGTTATATGACCATCTTAAACCAGCTCATGACCAACTAAGGACCATCTTAAACCAGCTCAAACAAGAGCTTCAACAGGGTTAATTTAGACTTTTATTCACATGTAAACACTAATCAATGAACAAACAGAGCACCCCTGTTGTAAAAAACAGCATATACTGGTTAGGCATGTTTTTAAGCATGGCAGCTGGTTTGAGCTGGTTTAAACTGGTCCTGAGCTGGTTATAAACTGGTTATGAGCTGGTTTGAGCTTGTCATGTGCTGACCCTAAGCTGGTCTTAAGCGACTAGATCTTGCTTAGAACCAGCTCATAACCAGTTTATAATCAGCTCAGGACCCGCTTAAACCAGCTCATGACCAACTAAGGACCAGCTTAAACCACATCAAACAACTTCAACAGGGTTAATTTAGACTTTTATTTACATGTAAACACTAATCAATGCACAAACATAAAGTACCTCTGCTGTAAAAACCAGCATATACTGGTTAGGTATGTTTTAAAGCATGGCAGTTGGTTTGAGCTGGTTTAAACTGGTCCTGAACTGGTTATAAGATGGTTATGAGCTGGTTTAAGCTTGTCATGTGCTGGCCCTAAGCTGGTCTTAAGCAACTAGATCTTGCTTAGGACCGGCTCATGACCAGTTTATAACCAGCTCAGTACCAGCTTAAACCAGCTCATGACCAACTAAGGACCAGCTTAAATCAGCTCAAACAACAGCTTCAAAAGGGTTCATTTAGACTTTTATTTATGAGTAAACACTAATCAATGCACAAACATAAAGTACCTCTGTTGTAAAAACCAGCATATAGTGGTTAGGTATGTTTTGAAGCATGGCAGCTGGTTTGAGCTGGTTTAAGCTGGTCCTGAGCTGGTTTAAGCTTGTCATGTGCTGGCCCTAAACTGGCCTTAAGAAACTAGATCTTGCTTGGGATCGGCTCATGACCAGTTTATAACCAGCTCATGACCAACTAAGGACCAGCTCAAACAACAGCTTCAACATGGTTAATTTAGACTTTTATTCCGAGGAAACACTAATCAATGTACAAACATAGAGCACCCCTGTCAAAATATACTGGTTAGGTATGTTTTATAGCATGACTGCTGGTTTGAGCTGATTTAAGCTGGTTCTTAGCTGGTCATGAAGTGGTTTAGACTGGTCATGTGATGGTCCTAAACTGGTTCTGAGCAGGTGCTAGCTGCTTAGGACCAACTTAAACCATCTCAAACCAGCAGCCATGCTTTAAAACATACCTTTTTCAACAGGGACATCAAATATGGTAAAGCTCAAATATGCTTGCCTGATATATGGTGTTTGTTCTCTCATGTCAAACAAGCACGATTGATCTTTCACAGGAACAAATTGCACTTGTTCGTGTGTGTTAAGTACGGACAGTCGATGTTCTGTTTAGAGTTTTTAGTGTGCTTAATGTATGTTGATCATTGTTTTTATTTGAATTAAAGCCTACATTTTCTTAAAAACTATTCGTCATATACTGTAAAGCAATCATGTGTTTTCAGAACTGATTTGGATTTTTGTGTAGATTTTTAAATGTCAAGGTTTTGGTTGCTTGGCCTTTTGATGGAGAGACAGAAATCTCTCAGGTTTCATTAAAAATATCTCCATTTGTGTTCTGAAGATGAAAAAACAACTTATGGGTTTGGAACAAAATGTTGGTGGTATGCAGATGGTAAAATAATGTACCATCTGCACTACACCTAAACCTACCTGATAGTGTGAACAAAAGCTAATGTGAAATAAAAACACAATCATGCCGTTTTAGCTTGTTTTTCGATCTCTCATCTTTCAGCTCTTTCATTATGAGTTTTTCACGGGATTCGTACCCAAGAATTCCACATCCTAAGTCCAATTTAGTGCCGAAATTGAGCTACAGAGCAAGCTTGTTACATTCGGAAAGCGAAACATATGGAGCTGTAATTATAACTGTGTAAGAAAACGATTACAAGTGCTCACTGTTTTATTGCCTCTAGTGTTCAGTATTGTTGGAAACTTCATGATTGGTACGTATTTCGCTTCTCGGTACGTTTTTGTCATGAGATCAGGTCAAGTAAGTATGCTTGATCTTCTGTTTACAGTTTTTATTGTGTTTATCACATGATCAAAGTTTATATGTGAATTAAAGCATAAATATTGTTTAAAACTTCAAGCAATCACATGTTTTTTTAGATCTGCTTGATTGATTTGGATTACTTTTGTGGATTTTGAAATGTCAAGGTTTTGGTTCCATGGCTTTTTAACAGAGAATCTCTCAGGTTTCATTAAAACTATCTCCATTTGTGTTTTGAAGATGAACGAACGACTTATGGGTTTGGAATAAAATGAAGATGAGTAGATGACGTCAGATTTTTCATTTTTTGGATGAACCTTCAGACTGCCCAACAACTGAAGTCACTCATACCAACATACAGAGCGGGCGTGAAATTGATTCCTCGTCTAGTTTAACACAGACTGATCTATATGAAAGACCCTTGAAATGTGAACACGGTTGTAAAACAAACTATTTTTCCTCTGAATCATGACATGTTGCTCTCTCTCCTTTCCTTTCGCTCTCTTTTTCCACAGGCCAGTCAGCAGCTCCCCCTCCTTATTGACTTCTCTCCACTACATGTTCTCATCGTCCGAGCATTCCCTCCACCACGCCGAAAAGCTGTCTCTTATTTTCCCACTGCGCTCTGGTCTGCACTGGGGGCTGTAAGGGGGGCCGGGGGAGCGGACCCCAAACGACGTGGCAGAGAGTGTGTGTGTACCGACTAGCATAACCACACGCCCTTTGAGGACAGTCAAATGAATACGATGGGATTCGTTCAAACACATTTCCCATAAATGATTTCTGTCCACTATGGTATCTGGAATGAATTACCAGTGCTGGCAGTAATTCATCAACAGCTACATCAGTTTAGAGAGGAATTTCACTGATACCAACCATGCAATTTCAATAACCATTGGCGAGGTTACGGGGGGATAAACTAACAGACAGACATGGAAGGAATGGCAAGAAAGGCACACGGGAAAGAGTCGAGCGAATATGATGGTGATTGTTTGCTGGTATATTTGTGTGTCGGACACATTGAGCACAACAGGAAAATGGAGGCTGTGGGAATACTGGCAAGGAGGAAGTACTTCCCTCAAACACACACACACACATTCCGACGATCACACACACACTCCCTCCGCACACATAAACTCCCTGGCCCCCTGCAGACTGTGTGGGGGGTGGTCAGTAGGGCTGATTTTGGCAGCGAGAGTCTGAAGGAGTCGAACAGCACTGAGAAATACATTATCTAGGGTTTAAAAAAACACACTAGACTTTGGGAAAAATATTGGACGGCAAAGAATTGGACGGCAAAGCCACAGTCAAACCCTAAAGCGAACATAAGACTGAAAAGAAACAAGACGTCCAAGGCTACGCTTGTCAGTTTTAAGGGAAAGGTACTGAATCAAGACACTGAGCTGTATTGATATGGGACAGTTGTTGATTTATGAAGGTGATTCATATGAAAGATATTGTTGGATTGAATGTAGAGATCTGAATCACATTTCGTTCGATTCGAAAGTGTCTCCTCTGTCACGATATGTTACGTCATAATACGCACCCTGCCCAGTGCAATCAATTACCCATAATGCCTCACAGTGTATCCATGCTGTTTGTATTTGTGAGCGTTGGTGGTAAAATAGATAAGTATCAACCTGGGGGGTATTAGGCTTCAGAAACAAACACAAACAGCCTCCTAGATTACAATAGCAACCCTTGCCGTGAATGTTGGGGAGCCTGAACTAAATTTCAATAAATCACAACACATCCTATTCAGAGAGCTATTTCTTCATCTGTCTCTAATATAAATAACTCACAAAAGACAATTTTATGACAATTTTATAAAAGTCATATTTTAAACCAGTGTTGTTATAGTTAACTAAAACAAAAACTATTCAAATGAAGATTAAATAAAATACATTCTGTCATTAGTTACTCAACCTCGTGTCATTCCAAACCTGTAAGATCTTCATTCATCTTCGGAACACAAATTCAGATTTTTTTAATGAAACCCAAGAGCTTTCTGGCCCTGCACAGACAGAAATACAACTACCACGTTGAAGCCCTAAAAAGGTAGTAAGGACATTGTTAAAACAGTCCACGTGACATCAGTGATTCAATTGTAATTTTACAAAGTTACAAGAATACTTTTTGTGCGCAAAGAAAACAAAAATGCCCAAAAGTGCACAAAAAGTATTCTTGTAGCATCATAACATTACAGTTAAACCACTAATGTCACATGGACTATTTTAACAATGTCCTTACTACCTTTCTGGACTTTGAATGTGGTAGTTGCGTTGCTGTCTATGCAGGGTCAGAAAGCTTGGATTTCATTAAAGATGAAGATGAACTGAAGATGGAACGACATGAGAGTGAGTAATTATTGACAGAATTTTCATTGTTGGGTGAACTATCCCTTTTTTTACACTCACTTGGTCCTGTATGTTTCAGTGACCATCGTTTACCTCTCTTTTTTTCTCACAGTCTGCTCCAGTGTACTTGACCGAAGATTCCTGGGCCCTTCAGCTGAAACAATATAAAAGTTTGTTTAGGTTAGTGTTGTGTATGTGTGTGCGTATGTGTTGGCGGACAAGCTTCATTTCATGCCAGCTACTCAGTCATCCTTTATAGGTCGGACACAGTCAAATCTACACATAGTTAGTTTACATGCACAGTTATGATCTAGTTTTTAGAATGGGTTTTTGTGTATTCAAGCTACAGCTTTCATCTGTCCGTCCAAGTATACATAACACGATACGTAATCAAATATTTGTATGATTAAATACACATCGCATGTCTCAATTGTAGTCTGATTAGTTTGTATACATACTGAACATAGCTACATCAAATTATAGATCTGTTATCGACTGGAAATCATAGATGAATCACATAAAAGATGAATCATGATTTAAACTTTTAAAGTGCATGTAAAACAAAGGTTGCAAATGGGAGTTTTTGCTGTGATGCCATAGAACTATTTTTGGTTTTTTGGTTTCCCAAAGAACCTTTCAATGAAAAGTTCTTGAAAAGGACCAATTTTCTTAGTGTGAAGAACATTTTAATATTCTCAAGGACCTTTTCCACTAAAAGAACCTGTTAATGGTTCTTCATGGAATTCGCGTTTTTATTTTTAAAAGTTACCATCTTTAACAACCTGATTTCATGACGAAAAAATACCTGTGAGAACTTTATCGCAAGATGCGTAATATGTACATTTCATGACATATTCAATGTGAGATGTAGACTGAGTGGTGCTAAAAGAGTGTTCGCTTTTTTTCCCTGAAACAGATGACTGTACATATAGTAAGTTTTGTGTGACGCTGGTTTTGTACGTCACCACAGTTCTGACTTGAAATGTCCATTGAGTGGTGCTAGAACTCTGTTCCGAGACGTTTTAAAATAACGTACCATCTGCACCACACCTAAACCTACCAGATCGAATGAACAAAAGTGAATGTGATGTAAAAACGAAATCGCAAGTATGCCATTTTAGCTTGTTTTTTGATCTCTCATCTTTTAGCTCTTTCATCGTGAGTCTTGTTTTTCAAGTGATTGTTACCCAAGGATTCTGTAACCAATTCCAAGTCCAATTCCTAGCTACCGAGCAAGCTTATTATGTCCGGAGAGCAAACCATATGGAGCTGTAATCATAACTGTGTGCGAAAACGATTACAAGTGCTCGCTGTTTTACCGCCTCTAGTGTTCACTTCTGTTGGAAATTGCAGTGATATGTACTTATTGGTATTTCACATCTTGTGAAAAAGTTGTTTTTGTCATGAGATCAGGTAGCAAGATTCATACTTGGCTTTAATACACAGAAAACGAAATGCAAAAACTATTACAAGTGACAAAGAAATGAACAGTCACACTCCTCTTTGCAGATCCTCTGCTAATCATTAAGGTTTCGAGGCCACAGATTTTCTATGGGATTAAGGTCTGGAGACTGGCTAGGCCACTCCAGGACCTTAATGTGCTTCTTCTTGAGCCACATCTTTGTTGCCTTGGCCGTGTGTTTTGGGTCATTGTCAAGCTGGAATACCCATCCATGACCCATTTTCAATGCCCTGGCTGAAGGAAGGAGGTTCTCACCCAATATTTGATGGTATATGGCCTGTCCATCGTCCCTTTGATGCGGTGCTGTTGTCCTGTCCCCTTAGCAGAAAAACATCCCCAAAGCATAATGTTTCCACCTCCATGTTTGACAGTGGGGATGGTGTTCTTGGGGTCATAGGCAGCATTCCTCCTCCTCTAAACACAGCGAGTTAAGTTGATGCCAAAGAGTTTGATTTTGGTCTCATCTGACTACAACACTATCACCCAGTTCTCCTCTGAATCATTCAAATGCTCATTGACAAACTTCAGACGGGCCTATACATGTGCTTTCTTGAGCAAGGGGGACCTCGCGGGTGCTGAAGGATTTCAGCCTTTCACGACATAATGTATTACCAATTGTTTTCTTGGTAACTATGGTCCCAGCTGCTTTGAGATCATTGACAAAATCCTGTGTAGCTCTGGGCTGATTCCTCAAGTTCTTATAATCATTGAAACTCCACGAGGTGAGATCTTGCATGGAGCCCCGGACCGTGGGAGATTGACAGTTATTTTGTGTTTCTTTCATTTGCAAATAATCACCAACTGTTGTCACCTTCTCACCAAGCTGCTTGGCGATGGTCTTGTAGCCCACCCTTTTGTAGGTCTACAATCTTGTCCTTGACATCCTTGGACATCTCTTTGGTCTTGGCCATGGTAAGGATTTTGGAATCTGATTGACTGATTTAGGTGTCTTTTATACAAGTAACAAACTGAGATTAGGAGCACTCTCTTAAAAGGAGTGCTCCTAATCTCAGCTTGTTACATGTATAAAAGACAGCTGGGCGCCATAAATCTTGCTGATGGATAGGGGATCAAATACTTATTTCACTCATTAAAATGCATATCAATTTATAACTTTGAAGTGCGTTTTTCTAGTTTTTTTGTTGTCATTCTGTCTCTCACTGTTCAAATAAACCTACCATTGAAATTATAGACTGATAATTTCTTTGTCAGTGGGCAAAGTAAAAAATCAGCATGGGATCAAATAATTTTTTCCCTCACTGTACTAACTTTGCATCTTGCGAAAAAGTTCCCACAGGTACATTTTCGTTATGAGATCAGGTTATTCTTCGTTAGTAAAGAGCACATATATATGCAGATACTTAAAACAAATTACACTCCTACAAGGTCTAGTTTCTCCTTTTTAATGACCTTTTTTTAAAACATCTATGGTATCCTCAGGTATACACTCCTTAGCTAGGCTGTAAAGGCATTTTCTTCTTTATTATAGTAGTCATGTATAGGGGTTGAAGGCAGGTGTTGGAGCAGTCAGGCATACACTTGCCCTGGGCTTCACATTAGCGTCATGCTCCACTGGCTTTTTTAGCAACCTGGCTAGCAGTTCACATACACAGTGACTGCCAACCACTCTAAATCTCTTTTAGTTTATATCTCAATCTTGAAAAGTATGTAATAATATATCAAATAACACTTCCCTCGGTACGACTTGACTGACACCACTTCAATGAATTAACATTAAGACAAGCAGGCAAATTTATTTTTACAAGCCATCACACTAGCTTCTGCAGAAGCCCAGTAATCCAAGACGATAATTAAATATATTCTCCACACTTTTTCATTTCTCTCTTCATATCACCAAGCTTAGCAAACCTGAGCCATTGGAAATCCATTCAAAGCGGTGAGAAAAGACCAAGCCAAAGTCAACAGTCCAATCATCTGTCTTGATACAGTTTGACTCATGTAAAATTAACATTTCAACGCTTGCACTAGCAGCAGATAAAGTTCTGTCAATTTAGACACCCTTTCAGAAATACAAGCTTGTGTGATGGACAACTGTAAACCACTAAACGTCAATGTAAAACTAGTGTTTTCTTTTCGAATTGCAATGGCAATGAAGCAGCTAAAAAAGATGCCAAAAGCAGTTTCTACAGCCAGTTCACAGTCATTCTTTACCTGTAACCAACCAATTCCTGATTGCACTCAACTTCCTGTTCACTTTAGCTAAGCCAGCCGAATAGTTAAAATGGAAGGGGTGTTTTTAACAGCTTTGAGACACAGTAGCACAGTGAGAGGGGGTGGAAAGAGAGAGAAAGCTAGAGAGAGTCCTCCACCTCCTCTCACACCTCCACAAAAGCACAGGACCGACACAAGGTGGGAGAGCAGGTCGCTATGGCAACTGACGACTGGCCTCCAAGGAGAGTCACACACATCCCCCAGACTTCCTCAATTAGCTGTACACACACACACACACACACACACACACACACACATATGTTAGGGAGGGCTAGTGCTTGCTCTGGATGGACATTTTGGTTGCTCATTAACACTGGGTGAAAACTGTTTATTTCTGGATTGTTTCATACATTTATTCTCACATGTATTGTGTCTTTTTTAAGCTTGTATCTACTATGTTCACTGTATTTAGCTGTATGTTTGTAGTCTGCTTATAGATCAGAGGTCACACACCTCTGTATCCACTTGGGAATGGTGACCACCATTTCTATTGACATGCTGGTGCATTGTTACCTCTGGCCCAGTGGTGTTTATTGTGGTGAATCATTTTTGCTATGTAAGCAGCAAAGCTTGAGGACCAAAATATAATGCGTGTAACTGGACAACGTGGTGGGTTCACTACTATCCAGGCATTTCTTAATCTCTTAGATGCTTTTAGAGCTCTCTTAGGTCTCCTGGGCTATGGATGAGCAGCCTCTAAGCAATACAAATCAATGAAAGATTGTTTATTTACTTTTGTTCACCTCCTGAGGGACATTTTATTGCTCTGAGGTTGGTATTTTAATGCTCAGGAGACTTACTGGAGATCTTCGGTTCATGTCATTTACGTATCAAGGTGTTTCTCCTAAAAGTACTAAAATTACTCCTTAAAAATAAAGATTATACAAAAAGGGTTGGCTATATAATAATAATAATAATTGTATAATATTGTTATTATTTAGTTATTTATTTACTGGCCAAAATGATTTGTAGTGAAGCTCATTTTTAATGAAAATATGACTGAAAGTTGAAATATTAAATACAAAACAAGTTGAAAAGATATTTGAATATATGTTTCATTTATTTATTTTTTCTGGACAAAATAATTTAAGATCATTTTTGTTGAGTATGACTGAAAGTTTAACTATGAAATACAAAATAAGTTGAAAAGAGAATATATTTCTATTATTTTTTAGTTTGATTATTTTTTATTGTGTTTATTTATTTAATTGTATTTAATTTTTTATTGATTGGGCAAAATTGTTTTTAGTGAAGCTCATTTTGTTGGCAATATGACTGAAAGTTGAACTACGAAATACAAAATAAGTTGAAAAGATATTTGAATATATATATATTTATTAATTTTTAGTTTGATTTGTTTTTTATTTATTTTTTTTTTTCTGGGCAAAATTATTTTTAGTGAAGCTCATTTTTGTTTAAAATATGACTGAATGTTGAAATATGAAATACAAGTTGAAAAGATATTCAAACATACATTTTTATATATTCAGATTTTTTTTTTTAATTCATTTTTTCTGAACAAAATATTTTTTGGGATTTTTTTGTTTTGTTGAAAATATCACTTAAAGTTGAAATATGAAAGACAAAGCAAGTTAAAAAGATATTTGAAAATATATATATTTATATTTTTTATATTTAAAATTGTATTTGTTTCTGGGCAATATTATTTTTAGTGAAGCTCATTTTTGTTAAAAAAAATGACTGAACGTTGAAATATAAAATACAAAATAAGTTGAAAAGATATTTGAATATATATTTGTATTAATTTTTTGTTTTATGTATTTATTTTTATTTAAAATTTTATTTTCATTTGTTTCTGGGCAAAATTATTTTTAGTGAAGCTCATTTTGGTTAAAAATATGACTGAAAGTTGAAATATGAAATACAAAACCAGTTGAAAAGATACTCGAAAAGATATTTATTTATTCATTCATTCATTCTGGGAAAAATTATTTGTATTGAAGCTCATTTTTGTTAAAAAAAATGACTAAAGTTAAAATATGAAATACAAAACAAGTTAAAAAGATATTCAAATATATATATTTTATTTATTTTATTTGTTCATTCATATTTATTTATTAAATTTTTGAGGGGACTTTAAATTATGTTCCATGTAGATTTTTATTAAGTTGTGCTATAGACATTTTAGATATTTTTTCTTTAAATTTGAAATATGTGAATGTATTTTCTTAGATTGAAATACATGGAGGACAAAAAATATATTTTAAATGCTTTATATAGTTTTATTATTATTAATATAACTTATTTATTTCCCCAAATATCCCAAAACAATATACTGGTAGAAAATATATTTACATAAATATATTTTGAAACATATTTTTTATTTATAAATATGTTTTTGCCATATGAGTGGAATTCTACAGAACCTTTCAGTGAACTTTACTTTTTTCTTAGTGTGAAGTACATCTGAATAATCAAAATATTTTTTTTTTCCCCACTGTAGAACCTTATGTGTAAAAAGTTGGATGAACCACTGAACTATTATGAAGAACCTTTATTTTTAAGAGGAGACAAATAGACAAAATGAGAAAACCATTAACATACAGTGATGGAGCTATAAAACTAATGTGTACCTGACAAGAAATGTTCGAGTTCATATTCAGTTCACTTCACTTTTGAGAACCAGAAAGTTAAAATGAACCAGCTGACACGAAAATACAAAGTTAAACACCCACAACATTTTCATAGTCTGTCACCTACACAAACGCGCGCGCGCACACACACACACACACACACACACACACACACACACACACACACACACACACACACTCCTTGTCCTCTCGACTGGCAGCCCGAGGGTCCACCCCCTCTCTTCATTCAGCCTGGTCATGTGACCCGAGCTCTGTGAGTAGAACAGCACCGTGTGAGCCATCCATTCATTTCCTCCTGAGAAACACACGGCGGCGGAGGAGGGAAGAGAGAGAGAAAGAGAGAGAGAGAGAGAGAGAGAGAGAGAGAGAGAGAGAGAGAGAGAGAGAGAGAGAGAAGGGGGTCACATCAGAAAGTGCGACAGAGGAAAACAAGACGGAAAAGAGGGAGACAGAGGGACGCTATAAGGATAGTGCTTCTCGCTGTCAATTACTGAGGTTAATAAACAAGGTCAGTAATGTCTAACTTTTTTTTCTTCAGTTTATCCCTCTGTTAGTTTGTTAGACTGTGGACCTGTCAGCTGTCATTTAAAAGCTAGTTAAAATTGCCGGTGTAAATAAGAGCTTCTTAAACTCGTTATTTCATGAATTAAAAATGATAAATATTTAGAGTTTCAGTGTTAACACAGTACATTACGTGCATAAATACAATTTAAGAGCTCGAATTTGATAGCATGAGAGTTCTAGTTCTAGTGAGGCTAAAGTTCTTTATAACTTTTATTGCTGTTGACATATTTCTATTATTTATTATTTGAGTGTATTATTGATTATTTTATACAATATTGTGGTCTTTACTGCATGTTCTCCCTGACATTTGTTTAATGTCATATAAGGGCTGAAGTCAGGTATATATAGTTACATAAATGCTATATATTGGGTTTGCATTTCTTATGGTTACTTCTGAAAGACTCCAGGATTGCGTTCACTTCCTTTTTCTTGCTCTCTCTGTCTGTCTGTTTTACACTTTTGTAAGGAACTGCTTCAAATTTCTTTAATACAACAATAAATTGCTCAGAAAAACAGTAGCTTTGTTGTAGACCAGTAAGGAACTAGAGCTGTTGCATCTGTTGGTCTGATTTGGCATGGATGATTTTGTCTCTCTCCATCTGCCAGTGGTTTCCCTCTCAAGTATGTGAGATGGTATTCCTAGCCAAGTCAATCAGGCCTTCAAAGCTCTGAAAAATAATTAGACATCATTCAAAGCGACCACAGTACTATTAGAGTTAAATACAATTTAAGTAGCTATAAATATACAGCATCCTCTGCACCGCAGAACAGAAACCGCACCTGAGAGTTCCTCCAGAGTGTTGATCAGTGTCTGGTGTCTGTCGCGTCTGCACCGGATGAGCTTTGTGTTGCAGTTGCATGGGGAGGAAGTTCGGGGGTCACTGGGTCTTGTGTTTTTTGAAGTGTTTCTTCACTTTAAACGCCAATAAAGTAAGCAAACTTTCCTCTCGCTGTGGTGCTTGATTGACCCAGTGAGGCAGCTGTAGCTCTGGCAGGTTCACCTCTGGGTGGTTGTTGTTGTAGATGGGCTTTAAGAACACAAAGTGGGCGCGAGAGAGAGCTGCTGAAGGGTGAATGTGTGGGCTTTGTGCAAACAAGATCTGAATCAATAGTTTGAGGGGGTGTGAATCAGGTGTGGATAGAGTTTTGTGTTGCAAGTTTTTAGAAACCCTGTAATGGACTTGCAATCCATCCAGGGTGTTTCCCTGCCTATGGTGTGAGATGCTGGCATAGACTCCCATACCCATAAATGGACTGATTGAACTTTTTTAGAAATAATACTGAACTGAAAATCTATGTAAAAATTGTTGTGGATTTGTAGAAACTTGTGATTAATGTTAAGGTTGTTATGACTAAAACATCAGTAGTCAATACTAAAGTGAATTATTATGATCTTGATATTTGGTTTCAGTTTCCAAGACACATAAACCCCACTGATACTGAACCTTGATTTAAATAACAAATTAAATTAAATCAAATGAAATAAATAATAAACAAAGTGTCATGTAAACAATGTTTTGAAGTTGTTTTAGCATTTATTATTTATTTACTAAATAATTAGTAATATAGAACAAGGAAATTAACTAATCTTTAAATAAATAAACATATAAACAAAGAAGTGTAGTGTAAATAGAGTATTTATTATTTATTTATTGTCATAAAAGAACAAAGAAATAAACTGAAACAACCTTTAATTAAAAACTAAAACAAACAAATAAATACATATTAGTGTAATGTAAACATAGTTTTTAAGTTTTTAAAGTATTTATTATTTAGGCTACTATGTGAATAGTCATAACGAACAATTAAATAAAAAACTAACCTTTGAAAATAAATAAATAAACAAACAAACAAATGAATAACAGTGTAACGTAAACTCAGTTTTGATGTTTTTGAAGTATTTATTATTTACTATGTAAATAGTAATAACGAAAATAAACAAACAAACAAACAAACAAACAAACAAATAAAAGTGTAATGTAAACTTAGTTTTGACGTTTTTGAAGTATTTATTTTTTACTATGCAAATAGTAATAACAAACAATGAAATAAACAACTGACCTTTGAAAATAAACAAACAAATAAATAAATAAATAATAGTGTAATGTAAACTAGGTTTTGAAGTATTTATTCTTTAAAATGCAAAAAGCAATAAAGAACAATGAAATAACAACTGACCATTGGTAAAATAAATAAATAATAAATAAGTAAACATAGTTAAGTTTTTAATAATTACTATGTAAAAAGCAATAAAGAACAATGAAATAAACAACTGACCTTTGTGAAAAACAAAATTAATTATAGCATAATTTAGACATAGTTTCAAAGTATTTATTATTTACTATGTAAATAGTAATAAAGAACAATGAAATAAACAGCTGACCTTTGAAAACAAATAAATAAATAATATGCAAACATAGTTTTGAAGTTTTTGAAATATTTATTATTTACTATGTAAATAATAACAAAAAACAATAAAATAAACAACTGACCTTTGGAAATAAATAAATAATATGTAAACACAGTTTTTAAGTTTTTTTTTTAAATATTTATCATTTACTATGTAAATAATAATAAAGAACAATGAAATAAACAACTGACCTTTGAGAATAAATAAATAAATAGTGTAATGTACATAGTTTTTAAGTTCTTAAAGTATTTATTATTTCCAATGAAACAACTGACCTTTAAACAATCAATATTGTAAAATTGTAATGTAAATATATTTTCTAAGTATTTATTATGTGTTTACTATTTACATAGCAATAAATTATACTTATCAATATTGTTGTGTTTAAGAAAAAAATAATACAACAGCTGTCAAAGGGGCAGTATTCTTTCAAGAGGTACACCTTTCTACCCTATTTACCCCTAATAATGACATACGAATACAATAAAGGTATATATCTAAATGTAGTACCTCTTGAAAGGGTATCACCCCTGTAACGGCTCACCTTTTTTGGGATAGTGCGTAATATATAGTAATAGACAGTGGAATGTCAGTGGAAGTACATTAAGACACCTTTTTACACGACTAACTGTAAGCCAAGAAGGGCAAGCTTTTTGCCCAAGATGGAACTGTGTTGATTCACGTGTGCAGCTATATTTAACGAGACAACACTCAAAATTGGTATCGAATTAAGTACTCAGTGATACCGATACTACAGAAACAGAAAGTAAATGTTTAATTATATACTGTTATCCCTAATCAGAACAGTATATAAGACTAGTCTAGGTTTGGAAGCCAAAACTGTAAATGGAAATGCAACTAGAAGTACTCAAAGATAAGCTCAGTTGTTCACTTTCAAACAGATTTTCAGTGAACTGCATCTCGCCTTGGCATAGAAACCCAGATTGTTGCACGCAGCAATGCACTTACACTTACACACACCTACACACATGTGCACACAGAACAGAAATCAGAGGAACTAAATCTCCTTTGTGAGTCACCAACCTACAAAGAGTGAAATGGCAGGGAGGTTCCTGTACAGTACGGGAAACAGCAGATCTCCCTAGTGACCGCCTGGCCCATTAAATGCAGCTCTGCAAAAGGGCTACAACCAGAGCCTGTAGCGGATGCACTTCCTGCGAACACTGTGACTGAACTTTGACCTCTGACACCACAGCTACTCCTGGTGGGGCCTGACCTCCAAACGCAAGAGGAAGAGAGAGTTTCATGTGGGATCTGTTCCTGGTTAGGGATCTGTCAAAGCCAGACAGTTGTCTTCAGCTGCACTGCCGCTGTCAGGGTGCATTACTTCGGAAGAGCTAAAAGCTGTACCTTTTCTCAACCTCTTTACTCTCTCCCCCTTGCACTCCTTTCGGTTTTTTCGTTTCACCTGCAGTTGTTCGCTCATGTTCACTTTCTCCACTTCTCCCCAGTCTTTAGCTGCAGCTGTGACTTTTCCAGCTTCACCGAGGGCAGAGAAGGAAAAACAATTCTTACCCAGCCCTGTGTGAGCATGCACTGCTGGAAAACAAACACAGCTGCCTTGCTCATTACGAGCTGGGGCATCATAACACTCGGGGTAGAAGGCTAATATCGTTCAAGGGGTGAAAACGTATGCCTTTTGAGTGTGCGAAAAGACAAATGTGTAATTATCTGTTTTGGAAGGGCTGCGTAATCTCTAGAGATCACATCCTTTCCTGTCCTCCTTTCCTTCTGCTTCCCTTCTCTCTTCGCTGCTTTTCTGTAAGTTTACTCTTTGTATGATGTTCAGTCTCTGGGTGGTTAGCGGTCATGCTAGTTAGCATGCTTGGTTACTGGCACTCACGCGGTGCTTTAGGGGCTGAATCTTTTCTGGCACTGCTCTAGAAGAGGCTCAGGCTTTCCCACAATGCTCAGGACAGCTGGGGAGGGCTATCGCTGCCCCCCTGAGTCTGCACTGCCTAATGGGAATGCGGGCAGATCTCTTCCAGCTGTGAAACAGGCAAGACTTTCAAACACCTTGGTGGGTGGTTATTTGGATTGAGCGACATACTGAATATTCATGATATATGTGCAATTCTTTCCTGGTGATGTAAAATGAATCAGTACTGTAAATATTGTGATTTTAATGTGTTTCATTTGGATATGGGTTTACTAAAAGTGTCTTGATGGAAATTCCATGGCCTTTTCTTGTTTCACATCTTAGTGTGTTTAGTTGGTTTAGTCGTCTTGCACGAATCAATTCATCGGTTCTTGATTCAACATTTTATGTCAACATTTTATGTCACTATTCAAAAATGTACACACATTGAATTTTTTTTTCCTTTTAAAAAAGGTTTTAGATGTTAAAAATATGACATTTTGCGTTCTTCTCTGTTGATTCTCAAAACAAAGCCACAGTACCTTAAAACAAAACTGTAATCAAAAAGTAGGTATTAAAAATACATTGCTGCTTATCACTATAACTTTTTAATTTTAAATATTCTAAAATATGAAAATATATATCTATATCTATCTATCTATCTATATCTATATATATATATATATATATATATATATATATATATAGAGAGAGAGAGAGAGAGAGAGAGAGAGAGAGAGACAGAGAGAGAGAGAGAGAGAGAGATCAGGACGTTATATAAATAATATATATTTATATAATAAATAATATAATATAATCTATTTATATAACATTAAAAAGTGTATAAATCACAAATTTTCCTAAAGAAACATTGTTCTACAGCAACACCAGCAGGTAAAGTTACAGTAAAGTTACTTGAGTCTGGCGTGTCTCTCCCCTCCCCTGAGCCCATTGAGTTTTAACTAGGGCTGGGAATCGATTCCAAAAAGAGTCGATCCCAAGGTGTTGGGAATCAAGAGTCCATTCCAAAGGTTGGAATCAGTCCCATCAAGTGGAATCGACTCCTCATTCAGAGCCGTTTTCAGGTGCTTGTCTGAGTTTAAGGATGCAGCCTTCCGTTAGAGAGGCACCCACTAATTCGCCTCTTGCTGATTCGTTTTCATGAAAAGGTTCTTTTTGTTCAAAACAAATACTCAGAGGTTACTTTAGGGTGGAGATCACGAGATGATTGAGGATCTTGATCTTATTTCCATCTTAAATTAAATGCAATTTTTTTACCTTTCTATCAGCCAATGATAATTCTGAAAGAAAACGCTAAGAGCACAGATAAGTAGCCGACAGTTCAGTCAGAGCTACAGAAATGTATCGTAATTTTTACAAATAGCTTCATATTATGAGGAGGCTATTTTTTACAACCTTTATATCCTGAAGTCATAACAAAATTACATTCCTGCAATCTAAAAAACAAGAATCAAAAACAACAGCGAGAAATTGATTCTTAGAATCGAATCCCATCGATTCCAGAACTTGGAATTGGAATCAGACTAGATTCCAAAAAACCTGGAATCAAACAGCCCTAGTTTTAACAGACCATCTAAGTATGTGGTGAGTTTGGTGCCTCCATCGCGATATAATTGCTTGACTTACGTCAAAATAAGACTTAAAATAGGATGAAAACATTATCTGTGGGAGTTATTAGTGAGTAATCAGCTTGGTGAAATTTAAAGTAAATCTCTGTGTCTGTGAGCAGTATTTACCAAGCTTTGATGACTGATGATACAAAAAATTCAAAAATAGCTAAAGGATTACTCAGAATAAAAAAATCCTGATAATTTACTCTCCCCCATGTCGTCCAAGATATTCATGTCTTTCTTTCTTCAGTCACAAAGAAATAAAGTTTTCTGAGGAAAACATTACAGGATTTTTCCTCCATATAGTGGACTTCAGTGGTGCTCAATGGATTGAAGATTAAAAATGCAGTTTCAATGCAGCTTTAAAGGGCTCTAAATGATCCCAGCTGAATAAACAGAATATTGATTATATTGCTAATGTAAAAATATAAAATAGAACATATAGTTACCTATCATGTCCACCTGTAATTATTATAACCATGCAAGACAATGTTTGTTTTCTCAAAACAGTTGAGAATGTCATTAATTCCCTTCTGTACATACTGTGCACCATTTTGAGAGCAATCAGAGGTGTGAAGGCAGCAAATTGTAACAGCATATAAAGTGCAAAATGGACTGCTGAGCACAATAATCTCTAGGTTTAACTACAGTTGTGCTCATTAATTATGATTTAGATCAGACAAAATCCAAAAATGTCCCTCTTAGAGGCTGTCCCTTAATGGAACCAGAAAGCAAGTCCACATAGCCACTGTATAAGTTTGGCTCAAGTCACTGCAGTCAACTGACCTGCATTTGAGAATATTAAAAAAAATAATTTAATGGTTGCCCTATTTATTTTTATTTTTCCAAGCTCTCATTTTCAAGGAACACGTTTTCTTAAACTCTTCACTGTCGACACCATGCATTGCGCAATATTGCCTAATAACATGGCCTTCGAATATTGCGCAACATAGTGTGTGCCAGACCTCTGATAATAAACAGTTTGACGGCATGCGGTTCAACAGTTCAAGTCAAATTACACACATCTGTCTCACCCTGTCCAGCGGAACACTAGAGAGAGAGCTTCAGATGTTTCTGGCCCGCTGTCTTCATGGAAGAGAGCACAGCAAACCAGTCCAAGCTGTGACCGAGAGGCCATTTGTCATCTTTTTGGCCTGATCTGAGAACAGGATCGCTTTGTAAGGTCTTGATCTTCACTATTGTAAAACTGATCTTGAACCTGCACTAGTACGTGTCTTACACCACGCTGTGCAGTGTCAGAAAGTAGCAGATGATGAAGAAATTACAGACAGGAAGACAGGAGAGAAAAAAAAACGTAGACTGCATTTTGAGTTTTAGTGGAGTTGTTTGCAAAACAGGAAAAAGAGTTTTTGACACTTTCACTCTTCAGAGCGTATTGGTACTTTTGTCAACTTGATCTTCTGTGAGACACAAAAGACACTTGTTGGATTAAAATGGTTTTACGCATGCGTGATAGACGGCCCGTAGACATTTGACAGACTTTCCACTCACAGACACAAAGACTTGACCCGCTGTCACCTGTATGGCAAGAGGCAAGTAGGTCCCACATGAGGTCAGTAAATACTAACCTATGCGTTCCTCGCACTGACAGATTTAAACGGAGGGGTTCCAGGCTCCCCTCAAATCAATAACAGATGTGTAAGTAAGCGTGTTCACTCCTAGTTCTCTCTGAAGGCAAGTGGAAAATGCAGAAGCCTGATTTCTGAACTAAATCTGAAGAATCTGCAGGAGACGTTCTGTAGTATTTACTTTAAAAACTGTGAGGAGCAGATGAATCTCCACACAAAGCATCAATTGTGAGGCTGAGAGAGAAGGCCATTTCATCCATGAAGAACATTCAAGGATTTCATACATCAACATCTTGTCTGGAATGTTTATTATTGTAACCATAATGCCAAAATCTCTTTACAACTATTGATGATAGATCACTAGGTGTGTGAAATGGGCCGCCAAGAGGTCAGTCAGTTTGACTGAGAGTCCCTGAACGTTCACTGACTCTCTGGATTTACTGAAGTGACTTTTGAATAAACTAGCCTTTTTTTCTTAGAATTGTGAGCATTAAGCTTTTAACAAATTGACATCTCTCTTAGTACACATTTATGGACTGTCAGCAACATACACATACTGTATGTCTGCCAACTGACAAACAAGTGATCAGTCTATAATTAATGGTAGGTTTATTTGAACAGTGAGAGAATAAAAAAAACAAACAAAAAAAAAAATCGCATTTCAAAAAGTTATATTGATTTAAAGTTAAATTAATTAGCATTTTAATGAGTGAAATGAGTATTTAAACCCCTATCAATCAGCAAGATTTCTGGCTCCCAGGTGTCTTTTATACAGGTAACAAACTGAGATTAGGAGCACTCTCTTAAAGTGAGTGCACCTAATCTCAGTTTGTTACCAGTATAAAAGAGACCTGTCCAGATTCCAAACTCTCCTCCATTACCAAGACCAAAGAGCTGTCCAAGGATGTCAGGAACAAGATTGTAGACCTACACAAGGCTGGAATGAGCTACAAGACCATCACCAAGCAGCTTGATGAGAAGGTGACAGAAACACAAAAAAACTCTCAATCTCCCTCGGTCTGGCGCTCCAGGCAAGAGCTCACCTCAAGGAGTTAATCAGTGATCATGAGAATGGTGTGGAATCAGCCCAGAACTTCACGGGAGGATCTTGTCAACGATCTCAAGGCAGCTGGAACCATAGTCACCAAGAAAACAATTGGTAACACACTCTGCCGTAAAGGACTGAAATCCTCCAGCACTCGAAATGTCCTACTGCTCAAGAAAACATATGTACAGGCTCATCTGAAGTTTGACAATGAACATCTGAACGATTCAGAGGAGAACTGGGTGAAAGTGTTGTGGTCAGATGAGACCAGAATCGAGCTCTTTGCCATCAACTCAACTTGCTGTGTATGGAGGAGGTGGAATGCTGCCTACGAACCCAAGAACACCATCACCACCGGCAAACATGGAGGTGGAAACATTATGCTTTGGGGGTGTTTTTCTTCTAAGGGGATATAACAACTGCACCACATCAAAGGGACAATGGACAGGGCCATGTACCGTCAAATCTTCACCAAAAGGTCCTGGAGTGGCCTAGCCAGTCTCCAGAGCTTAATCCCATAGAACATCTGTGGAGGGAGCTGAAGGTTCGAATTGCCACAGTCAGCCTCGAAACCTTAATGACTTGGAGAGGATCTGCAAAGAGGAGTGGGACAAAATCCCTCCTGAGATGTGTCCAAACCTAGTGGCCAACTATAAGAAACGTCTGACCTCTGTGATTGCCAGCAAGAGTCTTGCCGGCAAGAACTAAGTCATGTTTTGTGAAGGGGTCAAATACTTTTTCATATTCTTATTACTCATTAAATTGCAAATCAATTTTGCTGTTATTCTGTCTCTCACTTTTCAAATAAACGTACCATTAAAATTATAGACTGATCGTTTGTTTGTCAGTAGGCAAACGTACTAAATTAGCAGGGGATCAATTTTTTTTTCCTCACTGTACCAATAAGTACATACCACTGCAGTATTTAACAATGGACTGTGTAATGAACAGGATGATGTAAATCCAGCAATTATCATTGGCTGTATATTATCCCTTACATCTAACAGTGCCTAGTATTACATTTTATTTACTGCACCAAAAAAATTGAGAGACTATTGAGAGACTAGCAACACAGTAGTGTTGAATGAATTGGTTGAGTGAATGATTCAATAACTCACTCATAAAATCGATTACCCTTTTCATTCCTGAAAAAAATCAATATTATTGAATGATCGATTATTGAGTCTGTCTCTTTCTCTCTGCTCTGGGGTCCACAGTAACCACAGTTTGAGAACTACTGATGATTAGTAGATTTCCTCAATAATGAGACACTAATAGGAACAAAAAGAGAATACTCTAACAGAAACCAAGAATGACAAAAAATTATTTATGAACCTATTTAGTGGAATGACATGTTCTGATGAAATTGTTCGGAGAGCTGCTGAACAAGGAGAGTCAGTTCAGAAGACTGGAATGTTTACATTAGTGGCCACAACTGTTCCTGGCATTGTTTTACTGCAATGGTCTGGCCAATCAATTCTTTAAACGATGCCGTGTATTCACAGTTGATTCAAATAGTGTAACAGCACACCTCTCCCCAGCAATTCCTCACACACACACACACACACACACACACACACACACAGTCTTCTTCTCTCCCTCACTTTTTCTCTCTTGGAGGTTTGACAATGTCCTGGCTCTATCCGACAGAAGTTGTCCTGCCAAGGAAAATGAGCTCTGTTGAAATGGAAAGTCTGAAGTCACTCAAGGCTTTTTGGCAAAAGACAATTACGCAAAGCAGGAGAATCTAGAAGAAGTCTGCATCCTGGGGATGGATCCAGAGCAGTGTCTTTGGTTATGTTCAATTTTTCAGCACTTAGTTAGTAAGATCCATTTAAAAAGGAGAGGTCTGATCTTGGAGCTGTATCCCAAAGCTTTGTGAGTAAAGACACAGATGGGTCTGTTATCTAACCAGGGGAGGAAGGAGAAAAGGGAAGAGTGGAGATGAGGGAGATGTTTTTACAGGAGACATTCTGGGTGAGGTTTGAGCCTGGTTATCAGTAGCCTGGCAGTGGGCAGGAAGCAGCTTTGACCTGAGGTCACATTCTGATGAAACTCGCCAACTTCCCAGAAAATAAAATGTTGAGTCACCGCTTTCTCTATAAGTGAAAACTACCAAGGATGATTTGCTTTGTTACAGACCTCATCTGATGCCAGGAACAGTTGTGGCCACTAATGTAAACATTCTAGTCTTCTGAACGATCTCTTCTTGTTCAGCAGATTTCTGAACAATTTCATCTGAACATGTCATTCCACTAAATAGGCCCATAAATAATGTTTTCTCATTCTTGGTTCCTGTTAGAGTATTCTTTTGGTGTTCCTATTAGTGTGTCATTATTAAGGAAATCTACTAAATCATCAATGGTTTTCAAACTGTGGTAACTGTGGACCCCAGAGGAAAGAGAGAGACTCAAGAATCGATTTGTTCAATAATACTGATACTTTCAGGAATGAAAAATGTAATAGTCTTAAGTGAGTTATTGAATCATTCACTCAACCAATTAATTCAACAGAGATTACATCTAATCTTGGATGACTAAATAGAGGTTCTAACAGATTTTGACATTAGCATGTTACTAAACTAATGATCTAAAACGATAATATTAAACAACATTTAATAACATAATTTTACCAAACTAATGATCCAATAACACACACAAATAATTGGAATATAGAATAATATTTCTAGTAAGATAAGATTCTGATGTTAGCATGTTGCTAAGCTAACAGCCCATACTCCACCCAAATTTTTGACAAATATTTCTATAGATATTGACTTAAGCATGTTACTAAGTTAATAATCTAATAGCGCACACAGATATTGAATAATATTGAAATAACAGATAATATTCCAATAGATTTTTATGTTAACATGTCGTTAAGCTAATAGCCGAAATATTTCAATAGCGCACCCAAATATTAAAAAATATTTTAATAGATATTGACATAATCCTGTTACTAAGTTATTACCCTAATTGCACACACAAATATTGGATAATATTGAAATAATGGATAATATTCCAATAGATTCTGATGTTAGCATTTTGCTAAGTCAGTGACACAATATTTAAATAGCATACCCAAATATTAAAAAAAATTAATAGATATTGACATAAGCATGTTACTAAGTTAATAACCTAATAGCACACACAAATATTGGATACTACTGAAATCACAGATAATATTCCAATAGATTCTGATGTTAGCATGTTGCTACGCTAATATCCCAAATACTTCAACTGCGCACCAAAATACTGAAAAAATATTTCAATAGATATTCACATGTTACTAAGTTAATGATTTAGTAGCACACACAAATACTGGATAATCTTAAAATAATTATTAATATTCCAATGGATTTTGATGTTAGCATGTTGCTAAACTAATGACCCAATTCTTAAATAGCGTACTCAAATTTTGAAATATATTTCAATAGATGAAATATGACTTAATAGCACACACAAATATTGGATAATATTCCAATAGATTTTTTTTACTAAGCTAATGACTCAATACTTTAATACCACTAAATATGTCAATAGATGAAACTATTTTTCACTGACTGAAATATTTTATACATTGGTTGGTTGGTTGTAGCTGGTTTATTAAGCTGGGTTAAATTGGTTAAGCTAGTCTCTTAACCTGGCTAAGGTGGTTTTAGCTAGTTGGTAAGCTGGTCTGGAAAGTCAGACTAGTTAGAACCAGCTTGACTAGCTAAAACAGCGTTCAAAAGACTAGCTGAGACAAGCCAGCCACCATCTAGGCAAACATTTCCACTGAGTTTGCCACAGAGCATCCTGGGATTGCCTTTTCTGTAAAGGTTACAGTACATACCATATACTGTATTGTATTTTGGCCAAAATAAGTTATCTTAAAAGTTATCCTACCTTTTAAATCTAACTAAAAATCTTCTTTACCAATTATGTGTAAAGACATTCATTACAAATTTACCTCATAATTCAGACCAAGTCATCATAACAGGAAATATAAAGTACCACAATGACCACCCAACCCTAAGCAACAAAACATCTCTAATGGCTTTATCTGGAAACTCACTGATGCTTTAAAGATGTTGTATGAGGTGTTACTGTACATACAGACATGTAAAGTGGGGTGCTGTCGATCATCACCTGGGTGTGGTGTGGAGCAGTGCTTTAAAGTGGAGTTTCTTTGGTAGGAATACTCCTGGGGAAGTATTTGGTGCCATTAAAGTGGGTTTGGGCGTTCTCTGTCTTGAAAAACCCAGGGACACATGGACTTAGACAGCATTTGGAAGCAAGGATTTTAAGTGGGCACAGCCCTTCAGACCCCACCCGTTTCCTCTGACATCCTGTCTGCCAGGGATTACAGTCATGCACACACACACACAAAGAGAGAGAGAGGTAAACTAACCAGGTCAACAGAAGCCAAAACAGTCAGCAGTTTCCAGTCTCTCTAATGAATCTGCAAGCGCTGCAGTAACAGGAAGAAATAAGGTGATTTCCAGATATAATCCACCTCCTCCGTTTATCAGTGCTGCAGAGTTATGAGACAGGACTAACCCCATGACCTCCAATAACCAGGGAAACATTCAACCTTATGCAATACTTCCGAATGCTCTTTATGCAAGTTTGTGAGCACATAGCTGCCTGTGCTTTATCCCTGTAGTGATAGTTTTAGTGAAATTGAACAATTGGAACAATACCTGGGATCAGAATTATTTTAAGAATTAGCTCAAATGTGACTAAGGTCAATGACAAATAGTGTCCACGATAAAGAAAAGGGGGGAAAAAATCATGTGATGTGCCATTTTTTTTAAAAAAGTACACTTTGTGTTATGTTCATGTTAGCACCATATGTTTTTTAACTGAAAGAACAACCAGTAAATGACTAGATTTATAATGCCATTACAAAAGCAGGGAAATCGTAGTAATTGCTAGCAGAGGGTGATTCTGTCATAGTGAATATAACAGCTTGTCCATTTAAATTCTAGTAATCTGTGCAAGTGTAAATTTCACACCATTTTTTCACATTTTGTTATGTTGCTGCCTTATGTTAAACTGCTTTAAATGTATTTTTATTTCCACATTGATCTACACTACATACACCATAATGGCAAAGCAAAAACAGGTTTTTAACATCTTTGCAAATTTATTAAAAATTAAAAAACTTAAATGATTGCATTGCATAAGTATTCATACTCTTATCTGAGGCTGTGGAAATTTAGCTCAGGAGCATTCATATTGCTTGTAGGTGTTACCACACTTTCAGTGAAGTTAACCTGTGGCAAAATTAATTGAATGTGTATGATTGGAAAGGCACACACATCCTAATAAAATGGCTTAATCTTCTTTAAAAAAAAAAAACCAGCTGAAAATGCATATTAGAGCAAAAACCAAGCCCTGGGGTAAAAAACAATAGAAAACAACAACAACAAAAACAAAAACTGCCTGTAGAGCTCAAAGGCAGGATTGCAGGAAGCCACACATCTGGGGAAAAGTTCAGAAAAAATTCTGCTGCATTGAAGGTTCACTGAAGCATGTAGTCTCTGTTACCTTTAATGGAAGGAGTTTGAAACAACCACAACTCTTCCTAGAGCTGGCCTCCTGGCCAAACTGAGCAATTGATGGAGAAGAACCTTGGCTAGAGTGGTAAGCAAGCACCTGATGGTCACTCTAGTTGAGTTCCATGATCATATATGCAGATGGGAGAAACCTACAGAAGGACAAACATCACTGCAATACTCCACCGATCTGGGCTTTATGGTGGTCTTCTCCTCGGTGAAGACACATGAAAACACACTTAGAATTTGCAAAAAAATAAAATAAAATAAAAGCATCTAAAGGACCCTCAGACTGTGAAACAAGATTCTGTGGTCTGATGAACCTCAATTCCACGCATAATGTTTGAAGGAAAACAGGCACGGCTTCACCTGCAGAGTACCATCCCAAAAGTAAAGTGTGCTGGTAGCAGCCTCATGCTGTGGGGCTGTTTTTCCAGTGGCAAGGACTGGGGTACTCGTTAGAGTAGAAGAAAAGCTCAATACACCAAAATATTGAGATAGCCTTAATGAAAACCCAGTTCAGAGCATTCAGAACCTCAGACTGGTTAGGTTCAACTTCCAACAGGACAATGAACCTAAGCACACAGCAAGAGTGGCTTGAACCTAATAAAAGAAAGAAACCTGAAAATGTCTGCCAGACCCCATTCAAGCTGATGGAGCTTAAGAGATGAAGAGATGAGGCAAAGCATAGCAGATCTTTTCCAAATGTTAATGTGCAAATCTTGCATCATACGCAAAAAAAGACTTGAGGCTGTAAAGGTGCTTTAGCTAAGTACTGAGTTAAGGGTATGAGTTTTTTTATGTAATGAGATGTGACAATTCTGTTTGTGCTTTGTCATTATGGTGCATGGAGTGTAGATTGATGTGGGAAAAAAGTCATTTAAAACAGTTTAACATAAGGCAGCAACATAAAACGTGAAACAAATTAAGGGGTATGAACTCTTTCGGCACTGTATGTATCATAACATTCCTTATGGAGTAACTAATGTCTTGCCAGATGTCATAATTTGGGAATGTTGCTTTAAAAGAGTCTAAAACAAGATTACGTGGCAAAGTCGGAGGCAAGCTGCTTTGTTCGCAATTGGAGAAGCAAACAGAAAATGATAAATAACGACTGGTTTTTGACAAGTCAAGGCATCTGTTTCGATCTTGAAAAACATTGTAAAATAGCTCAAGTAGTACTAATAGTAAACACTCTCTCAGAATGATATATTAACGCTTATTAAACCGTCTGGCCTGGCTCTCACATATGTTTATTGTTATCCTCACACAGTCTATCTATTGAACTGTCACTAGGCACAGCTCCTATATGATCTGTGAGACAAATCCAAGGCTGAGAGGTTTTTACTCTGTCGTGTCATCACAGTTATACCAAAACATATTTGATTTCTCTGTTCCTCACTATGGCTGGTGCTCTGCAGAACAACAGGTATTAAAGCCTAACATTGTTTTTCTGCTATCCCTCACAGGAACAGTGCTATCAGGATGTTGATGCTGGATGGGATGCCAGCCCTGCCAGTCAAAATCGATCCTGCAGAGTCACAGAGACGGGTAAGCAGTCAAAGCAATGCCACACAGGTGCAGTCAGGGCTCTTAAAACTCAAGATGATATGTGGTAACAGTCACACTTTCTTTTAAGGTCCAATTCTCACCAATAACTAACTATTAAAGTAGTTCACGATCATGTCTTTCTTTCTTCATTCGCAAAGAAATTAAGGTTTTTGAGGAACACATTCCAGGATTTTTCTCCATATAGTGGACTTCAGTGGGTCCAACGGGTTGAAGGTCCAAATTGCTTTCAATGCAGCTTCGAAGGGCTGTACACAATCCCAGCTGAGGAATAGCATCTTATCTAGTGAAACGATCTGTCATTTTCTAAAAAAAAAAAATACAAATTTTAAATTTATATACTTTTTAACCACAAATGCTTGCGCTACCTCAACCTCACGTCTGACGTAGACGGAAGTACCGACCCAATGTTCACAAAGCGAATGTGCAAAGAAAGTCAAACGCTCTTTACAAAAAAGGTAAAAAATGTCTAATGATTATGAAGTTAGAGGAGAAAATGAAATGGAGTTTTTCGCCCTATACCCTACCTTTTTGAACTAAAATACACAGAAGAAGAACTAACCGCACGTGACTTTTCCAGCGTGATGCATGGCCACCACTAAAGTAAATTATATTGAGAAATCTCCTGGAATCTTTTCCTCAAAAATCTTAATTTCTTTGCAACTGAAGAAAGAAAGACAATGGGGGTGAGTAAATGATCAGAAAATGTTCATTCTGGAAGTGAACTTTAACTACAACTTTACAACTCTGCAAAACAATTAATTGCAATTAATCAAGTCAAGATAAAAGTTTATGTTTGCATACTATATGTGTGTGTACTGTGTGTATTTATTATGTATATATAAAAACAATACCTGTATATATTAAGGGAAAATATGTTAGATTTATATGTAAAATATTTAGATTTATATATAATATAAATTATATACGTGTATTACACTGTAAAAAAGTTGTTGCAACTAAAAAAAGGGTCTGTGCTGCCTTAAATTTTTTTTGTTTAGTCAATGTGAAATGTTAAGTTGTACTACGTGAAAATGTGGATATTTAAGTTGAATAAACTTAAAATGACGACGCAGTACTAAGACTTACTTTTTAAGTTGAAACAACTTGTTTACAGTGTGCATACAATATTTTTTAATATATATAAATATATATATATATATGTGTGTGTATTTATATATACATAATAATATACACAGTACACACATATGTCACGATTACACTAAACACACGAACAACGACGGAGTAAAAGTGAAGGTATTTAATAATCCAAGGGAAGCAGGCAGATACAGGAACACAGCGTGGTAACATATAACGACCGACAAGACATCATGGAAAGCACACACATTAAATAGACATGGTGATTACAAACACAGGTGTTGGCAATGATGGGAACAAACCAAGTAACAGAAAACAGCGGGGGGAAATGGATGGGAGAAACCAACTCAAAGTCCAGGGGTGTGACAACATATAGTATGCAAAAATAAACTTTTATTTTTAATTGCGACCAATTGTTTTGCAGCTCTAAACTTTTGCCTCAATAAACTTACTAATAGTTAGTAAGGTAGCTGTCAAGTTTACATGACAATGACAATCTTTTGCAGCATAACGAATATGTCGGTGTTTATGCAAAATGTAATTACTTTTTTTATTTGGAGTAAAACATCAAGAGGTTTTTCTTTGGAAATGAGGATGTTTTCATGAGACTAACTATATTATGCTTTTCTGTGCTATCTTCAGTGTACTTTGGATTGCTTGACTAGAGGTTTAGTTTAAGGTGTCCTGTGCTTGGAGTCTTCAGGATACTTGCCAGAATTTCAGGCTTGACCAAATAAACATATACACGTGCTTTGCGAGTCTTAAAGTTCTCTCCATTTTCATGCACAGCAAAACCCACACACATAATATTTTGCACCCGTTTTAACGGTTGCCGTTGTCGTGTCGTTGATCGGGTCGAGTGCAGGATGTGCGTGGGCCACGCAGCTCAGCTTTGAAGTGTGTTAAATCAACAGGCAGCGCAGTCGCTGAAACGTGCTTCTTGTTTGAGTGGGCTCGACGCCAAGACCCTTTTCTTGGAAATGCATTGCTCCCCCCTATTAAAGCCGTCCTCACCAGAAGCTCTTCGGATTCGGAAAATTAGCCATAATGACTGGTAGCCCCCCGTACGAGGGGTTGGACGTGGGCCGTGCAGGAGGGGAGGGATAGGAAGGTGGGAAAGGTGAAGCATGAGTCGGGAGAGAGAGAGAGAAACGGGGTAGAGATGAAGTTTCAAAACATGTTCCATTTCGGCTGAACAGCCTCCAAGTCAACCACAGTAAAAAACAGAAGGGAAATTTTTGGGCTAGAAATAATGCTGCCAGCAGACCACTTTTTGTCCATGGTTTCATTGAGTCTGAGTGAGTGCTTCTGACATCTTTGACTGGAATGTTTTGTCGATTTACTGATGTCAATTTAGGATAACTGCTGAGTCAGTAAAAGTCTGCAAGACGGCTTTTTTCTTCAGTTTTTCTCTACACCTATTTCTGCTGTGTTTTCCTTCTATATAACAAACAAGCACTCTCAATACTGTAGGTTTTGCAGTCTTTCAGCCCTCTGGCTTTCACTTCATTTCGTTTTTTTTTTCAGTCCCCTGCAGTAGGCAATCTTAGGTTATTTCACTCAGAATCTCCTCTTACCAGTCATTAAATATATAAATTAAATGTAATCCTCTATTGAGTGATACTATTGTAAAATAATGTAATATTGTGAAGTTGTATTACAGTTGTTAAGATTAACAAATTTTCAGCAGTGTCATTTGATCTTTCAGAAATCATCTAATATCATCTAATATGCTTATTTGCTGCTTGATATTTTTGTCTATACATTTTTTAAGTTTTAAGTTCTTATTTAAAATAAGAACATTGTCACTTTTGATTGTTGATCTTGCTGGAGACAGAGAAAAAAAGAAGGATCTATAATTACTAGGGCCGGGACTTTAACGCGTTAATTTAGATTAATTAATTACACAAAAATAACGCGTTAAGTTTTTTTAACGCATTTTAATCGCACTTAATTTTGCACCGCGGAACGTTTCTCACTGGATGAGTTTCAGCGGCGGGCCGATTATACTGGAGCACCAACTAGCGGAATGCGCATATCACCGTAGCACATCGAGCCTCATTTATCACCTCACCTTCTTTTACAGAAGGTCTACCTACCTATAGGGTACCTGAATTTCTGAACTGAAGGCTAGTATATTTCTAAATATCCCAGTGTTTCCCCTACCATTATCTTAGGGGGGCGCGTTTACAATGTCTCCTCCAAGAAAACACGGACTGGATCGCGGACTCCATTCATAAAAACCGAATTTACTATAGCGCGGAATGCCACGTAAGTTCGTCGATTTATGGATTGATAAATCAAAAGTTGGTCTGTCACTTAATTCAAATCGCGATATGGACTAGTGTCTGTGAAAACTGAAATGCAAAAAGACCGTTTTAATATGGATCCTGCATATACTGTTTGCCTCTGTATGTTAGAATGGCAGAGACGCTTTTTTAAACTGCACGCGTGATGCTCCCGTTCATTTTTGGCATTTGCATCTCAAATGAACAGATAGACTCAATCTCCAAAGCTAATGTGAGTGTCACTTTTACCGTTTCATTTGAGAAAACTAGCATCATATCATACTTTACACACAGAAACTTCACGGCAACCTGTCAAAATAAAAGTACGGTTTAACATGAAACAGAACAATATTCCTATTTAAATAATTGACAAAAAACAATATATATGATAAAAAATAAATATAACAACAAGATTAACCACTTAATTGTAGAAAAAAATACTATGATTATTATTATTTATTGATTTTAACAGCAAACCTCCAAAAATTAAAAAGGTTTATTTTTCATTTGATTAAAAATAAAATAAATGTTTATGCTTTCATTTGATTATGAGAAAAATTAAAACACAAGAATTTATTTAAAAAAAAAAAAAAATAGCAAAGGATTGTAAAGCCCTATTGTTCAAAATGATAAAATAAATGTTTTCGTTATGGGAAATACTGTATCCTATTGCTACAGTTAATGGCAATATTGCACTGGTCTGTTGGACTTGGTTGAACAAAAATAAACAATATTTTGTTGCTTCAGTTTATGTATTCAGACATTATTCAATGGTGTACTAAAAATCCATATGAAAAATTACTTCTCACTGTTCTCAGGTCAAATATTTATATGCGATTAAAATGCGATTAATTTCGATTAATTAATTACAAAGCCTCTAATTAATTAGATTAATTTTTTTAATCGAGTCCCGGCACTAATAATTACTTAATTGCTCGTGTCGTTCCAAACCCATAAGACCTTCGTTCATCTTTGGAACACAAATTAAGATATTTTTGATGAAATCCAAGAACTTTCTGACCCTACATAGACAGCAAAACAACTGACATGCTCAAGGTCCAGAAAGGTAGCAAGGACATCATTAAAATAGTCCATGTGACATCAGTGGTTCAACCATAATGTGATGAAGCCATGAGAATACTTTTTGTACACAAAGAAAACTAAAATAATGACTTCACTCGACAAATTTTGGTTCCATGTCAGTCTGATGTCACATAGACTATTTAATTGATGTCCTTACTACCTTTCTGGGCCAGGGTCAGAGTGCAGGGTCAGAAAGCGCTCGGATTTTATCAAAAATATCTTCATTTGTGTTCTGAAAATTAACAAAGGTCTTACGGTTTTTGAACGACATGAGGGTGAGTAATTAATGACAGAATTGTCATTTTTGGGAGAACTATCCCTTTAAGACTGTTCTTGTTTGAGTGTAAAAGTAATTAATAGTTTCAACTGATTTTCATTTCTCTTTCCTCTCAGTCTCCTGTGATCCATGACTACACAGAGATGGGCGTGTTGGTGCTGAACCGCAGATTTCGGACACCATCAGATGACAGACGATTCCTGTCCGACCCCTTCCAGACGCAAACAGAGCCCGTGGACCTGTCCACTAACAGAGCAAGAACATCCCCGTCACTTTCAGCATCGTCATCTTTATCCTCGTCTCCCTCATCATCTTCATCATCAATACGATTTTGTCCACGATCCCCTCCTTCCAGCAAGTCTGTGTCATCTTCATCACCATCATTATTATCTATGCCTTCATCCTCCTCCACTTCAGTCATAACCCCAGTTCCGCGCTTGAAGATGTCTCCAGTGGTGGCCTCTCCTCCATCCAGGAGTCTCAGGGGTCAGTCGTTTTTGCACATACCCCAACTGATGCATCCTTGCTCCAGCCCGGTCCACCTCCACCCTCGCCGGGTGCCAGTGGTGGTGCAGCCTATGCCGCTGGTCTACCCTGGAGTAGGATCACTGGGAAGCAGCAGGCTCATGATGCCACTGCTGGAGGAGAACAGGATGCACAGGAAAGGTGAGACAGAAGCTTGTGTGCTCAGCTTGAATGTGACCTTACAACAGATAAATGACTGACAGCTCAAATATCCATTGAAATTGCTGCACTGATGAGCCTTGTTGTTGTCTGCCATTTTACTATCAAACTTACTGAACTGTCTGTAATATACAAACCTCCTTTTTTGGCAAATTCACAATATTATGGTTAAAAAGTGTTGTTATGGTAAATGTAATTTTGATTTTAAGTATATAGAGAGGCTAGTAAAATGAGTTTTACTCATTCCATTCCATGGATGGTTGGATGGATGAATGGATGATGGTTTGGATGGATGGATGGATGGATGGATGATGGTTGGATGGATGGTTTGGGCGGATGGATGAATGATGGTTGGATGGATGGTTTGGACGGATGGATAGATGGATAATTTGGAAGGATGGATGGTTTGGATGAATGGATGAATGATGATTGGTTGGATAGATGGTTTGGACGGATGGATGGTTTGGATGGATGGATGGATGATGGTTGGATGGATGGTTTGGATGGATGGATAATTTGGAAGGATGGATGGTTTGGATGGATGGATGATGGTTGAATGGATGGATGAATGATGGTTGGTTGGATGGATGGTTTGGACGGATGGATGGATGGATGAATGAATGATGGTTTATGGATGGTTTGGGTGGATGGATGGATGATTTGAATGGATGGATGGATGATGGATGGATGATGGATGGATGATGGATGGATGGTTTATGGATGGTTTGGGTGGGTGGGTGGATGGATGGATGGATGGATGGATGGATGGATGTTGGTTGGATGGGTGGATGGATGGAAGGTTGGATGGATGGATAGGTAGATGTTAAATGATATAATGATAAATGATAAATGTTATTTAAAATAAGATAAAATATAAAAAAACATGTAGTACTTGATGTACTAAATAACTAAAACTAAAACTGAAATAAGAAAATACTAAAAACTATATACTGTAGATATTAAATATCCACTCTGGTGAATACATAAAATTACTATTTACTAAATTTACTAAAACTTGATAAAAATTGAAAATATAAAACATTATACATAATACATTACTGTGATTTTTTTAGAAAGAGGAATAATAACTTTTGCTGATTTGCTTATCCATTAAATACAAAGACTACATACATGCAGTCCATTAGACAATGCTTTTTCTGCGTGACGATAAACTGCATTTGAAGTAATTTATTAAGCTGACTTGTGACTTCATTTGTCTTAAAAATGCTAGTCATGGTTAAATAATCACTGTCGTAAGGTCAATTGACAGTATCAAGGCCACTATTATTGCAAAACCCATCCTCCTGTAAAGTCTTTCACTCTCTTCCTGTCTCCGCTTTCCTCCCTCTTTGTCTGTAGGTGCAAAGCACTGTGTTTCAAAGCTCCTCTTCGAGTTTCCATGTTCTTGGCAGGGTCAGTGACAGAACCCAGAGCCCGGCTGTGTGTTAGACAGGCTCGGCTCTTATGAGTGCAGCTCCATTGTGCTCGTCTTTTTATATTCCTCATAACAGGCAGCCGCTACATCAATGCAGGAAGTAGATGCTACAGCAAAAACTCCGCTCATCCAAACGAGGGCACCTGGGTTTATTAGTAACAAAGCGTATGGTGGAAACACAATAGTAACCATGATAAGAGGGATGTTTAAAGATACTCAAACCCTTTTTTCTATCTAGGAAAGCTTGCCCATGGGCAACAGAGCTGTTTTTAATGGGCTCTGTGGCTGGGAAGCCTTCCATTTATTCTTTTTCCTCTTTTTTCATCCTGTTTTTTCCTCTGGGGGGAGGTGTAGATAGAGGCTGGAGATGTCCAATGTCATATAAGTCTCTCTTATGTCCTGTATTAGTGTCTCACAGCTCCTTTTGCTATAGACTGACCAATCACAGAAGGGCGTTTATCTACATCAGACGCACAGAGTGTGTGCAAACAAGCAGGTTGACAAATAATTAGGCCTGTGCAGTTCACACTTTGATGATCCAATTTCAGTTCATTAAAAAACATTCAAGATTCACACACAGAGACCAGCCCCCTATCTTGAGGGTCCGTGCCCTTATGCTCTGCAGTCTCTCATGAAGTATCCATGGCAACAGGACAGGACATGGAATGACACGAATACAACGGAGACCTTTGAAATTGCTATTACAAGCAAACAAAACAAAACAAACCAATACAAACATGCCCAGCTCTTTTATTGCAAGAATAGAGTAAACTGTATTCTGTCATTCTTTCGAGCTAGGAATAGATGAGTTCACTCCAAAATTTCACTTCTATCATTATTTACTCATGTTAATGTCATTCCAAATGGCAAAGTGTGGACGTCAAGAACATAAAATGTCATTAGTTCTTGAGATTCTAATAACCGAACATCAAAACGTCAAAGTTGCAAAGGTTAGAAATAGCAGAGGTGTAGATTATTAGTGTTTAATCAACTGTAAAGTATTATTATATACTATTATAGTATTTATTCCTGTTTATACTTAGCTGTAATATTTACTTTTAGTTTAAGTAATTCTGCTTTTGACATTTTATTTGTTTTTGTTTGTTAATGTCTAGCTTTTAGGTTTACTTTTAGTATTTTTAATTCTTAAACGTTATTTGATTTCAGTTAAATTCCAGTTCAAGATTTATAATTTGTGACCTTGGACTACAAAACTAGTCAAAAGGGTAATGTTTTTAAACCTGAATTAATAAGCTTTCCATTGATGTATGGTTTGTCAGGGCAATATTTAGCCGAGATACATCAATTTGAAAATCTGCAATCTGAGAGTGCAAAAAAATCAAAATACTGAGAAAAATTGCCTTCAAAGTTGTCCGAATGAAGTTCTTAACAAGGCATATTAATAATTAAAAATTAAGTTTTTATATATTTACAGTAGGAGATTTACAAAAAATATCTTAATGGAACATGACCTTATACTTAATATCCTATTTTTTTTTTTTTTTCCCCTAATTTTCTGGCCCAGGGTCACATTTGTGTTTAAGTTTTACCATGACAACACTAATATCAATTAATATTTAAACTGAATTTTTGACCTGTTTATTTTACAAAGGTTTTGCGTGACTGCGGATAACTTCATGCTTTCATTGGTCTCTATAAATTGTTGTTGTATGGAAAAGAAAATCTCTGTGACAATTCTTTTAAAACATTGTTTTTGGTGTTCCATGGAAGGAAAAAAACAACAGTATATGGGTTTTGGAAGGACACGAGGGTGAGCAAATGAGTATTTAAGGAAACTCTCTGTCATCCACCAAAGCCTTAATTAAAACATTAATCAAAAAGTGTCATTAGATTAGAATCTTAAGAGTTTGACTGAATGTGTCAGTGCTATGGCCATGGAATCAACCTGAAGAGCCAGTGTCCACATAACTGAATCATTCCCATGTAATTACAGACAAAACATGCAGGTTTTTTTTTTTATATTAGTACAATGTAAAAAACATGTACACAAAAGTACAATGCATCTATTAATACAGTTAAAGTAGAAGTTAAAGTGATATAGTAGTTAAAGACGTTATGGTAAACCTTGCACAAACTCTGAATCAACTACAGAAAATCAACACTGATGATTTTCTATCAGTTTACATTTCCAAACATTCATTTTGCAGTTAATTATAATGATTCAGTGAGATTTTTGTTTGCACAAGGAGTCTGACGACAATCAGCGCTCCACACAGAGATCTGATCTCATCATCATCCAGTCTGGAATTACATGAAGAACGAACTGAGACAGGCCTAATCCAGAAGAACTGTGGCAATGTTTCTAAGATTCTTCAAGAAAGCTACCTGAAAAACCATGCACAAGCGCACCTAGGACAAAAGCTGCTTTAAATGCAAAGTATGGCCACACCGAATGTCGATTTAATTTACTTAATAGAAGTTAATTAATAAAGAAAATCTATTTATGACATTATATTTGACAGCATCCTCATTTTACAGCATTTTTACACAAGGGCTAAAACTTTTAACTGTATTGTAGCTTTGCAAGTAGGTTTCTTATAGCATCTTAGAGACATTGCCACAGTTCTTCTGGATTTAGTCTGTCTGTTTCTTCATGTCATTCCAGACAGACTGGATGATGATGAGATCAGATCTCTGTGTGGAGCACTGGCTGTTGTCAGACTCCGTGTGCAAACAAAAATCTCACTGGATTATTACAATTAATGGCAAAATGAATGTTTGGAAATGTAAACTGAAATTACACTACAGCAAAAGATAGAAATAACCGACTTAAAACCATTTTAGATGGTGAAAATACTAGTGTTCTAATAATTTTGGCAACCACTGTATTTTTATTTATTGATTGACTGCAGAGTGTAGGTTAACTCTGGTGGATTAAGGCATCATTTGGTCATATATTCGTATTGTAAATTGAACTGCACCAACCTTCTGTTTTTATCCAGTCACACACCGAATCGCAGATGGACTGTCGCCTCGGCGATCTTTGAGTGACAGCGAGGATGATGACCTGCCCAACGTGACCTTGGAGAGTGTGAATGAAACAGGATCCACTGCCCTGACTATCGCCCGCGCTGTGCAAGAGTAAAGACACCTTCATCATTAATCTGCACTATTTTTAATCCAATTCTGTCTATCACTATGATATATGATGGTAATTTGGTAACACTTTACATTAGTTAATGTATTAAGTAACATGAACGAACAATGAACAATACATTTATTACAGTATTTATTCGTCTTTATTAATGTCAGTTAATAAAAATGCATTTGTTCATGTTAGTTCACAATGCATTAACTAAAGTTAACAAACTCAAATTGTGATTTTAATCATTTTTAATGCATTAGTAAATGCTCAAATTGACATTACGTGTTGTTCATTCATAGTTCATGTTAACTAATGTACTTAACTAATGAACCTTATTGTAAAGTGTTACCGGTAATTCTAACTAAAAGTACAGAAATAAGATGTGATAGGGACACAAGAGGTCACAAGTAGAATAACATTGAGATGTAAACACAGGAGGGATTTTGCACAGCTTTTCAAAATTATTAGCGTGGGTAAAAATTACAACATCGTCAGCATACATCTAAATATTTACATCTTTACTAATCTAGGTAAATCGTTAACATTAACTGAAAATAAAATTGGCCCCAAAATAGAACCTTGTGGAACCCTTATGGCAAACAAGGTACAGTAAACAAGAAAATGCCCAAATATATATGTATAAGAGCATAAAAACAAAGGTTATTAATAAAAACAGTATAAAAACTAAAAATGCCAGGTGCCTCTACACGATTGAGGCCTTAGTTTACTGCACTCAAGCTTAAATAACCTTATTGGACTTTTGACTAGTATAGGACTAGCCATGGTACTAGCCATCTTATGTACACAGATTTTCTGCTCTAACTAATTGGAAAATACCATTTTCTTAAAATAAACTCGCCTCTCCATATGATTAATAATAAATAAGTACATGAGATAATTACAAACAAGAGCCTATCCAAAATAGATAAAGACAACAAAAAGGATGGAGATGGACATACATTTGCACAAACATTTCCACAAATGAACTAAAACAAGCACTTCCCCAAAAGTTTGTGTTTTGCCCACTCAGCTAAAACAGGAAATATATTCCAGCAAACCCCATGTAAATATAAAAAAGTGCACAAGAACAGTAGAAACACAAAATAAACTGTGATGGAAGACAACTTCAAGGTCTCTCTATCACATACAAAAATAAGTCTGAGTGTTAGTGTGAATTATCGTTTAAATGAAGAATTAGATATAGCACATATAACCGAAGTGTTTGCGAATTTGGAGCTAGTTACAAACTAACATATAGCTTACTTATAAGAAAGCAAGTAGGGACAGAGGAAAACGGGTGGAAAGGACAAAGGTGCCAATATGATTTATAGAAAGTTGCAGGCGTGAATATTAGTGTGAAAAAGAAAGTGTCTTATTGCTTATTTGACCTGTTGCTTCTTAAATCAATAAGGATTCGATCCAGAGAGTCATGTAGTGTTTGTATAAATACTGTTTCTATGCGGTTATAGTTTAGGGACAAAACCACCCTGGGGACATTTCGACTCATAAATAATTCCAGTAATATTCTTCCTTATATATTGTATTATTATTGTTATTATTATAATTAGCTTTATACACTATCAGTCAAAAGTTTTTGAACAGTAAGATTTTTAATTGTTTTTTTTTTCTCTTCTGCTCACCAAACCTGCATTTATTTGATCCAAAGTACAGCAAAAACAGTACAATTTTGAAATATTTTTTATATTTTAAATAGATCTTTTTTATTTGAATATATTTTAAAATGTAATTTATTCCTGTGATTTCAAAGCTGATTTTTAGCGTCATTACTCCAGTCACATGATCCTTCAGAAATCATTCTAATATTCTGATTTGCTGCTCAAAAAACAGCATAGTAGTGACCATATTTTTGTTAGGTTTCAGAAGTTCAGAAGAACAGCATTTATCTGCAACAGAGATCTTTTGTAACATTATCGTCACTTTTGATCAATTTAAAGCATCCTTGCTAAATACATTTACATTTACATTTATTCATTTGGCTGACGCTTTTATCCAAAGCGACTTACAATTGGGGAGAACAGCAAGTGATTCAAGCGGGAAGTGCTCGAAAATACCATACATCAGGCATTGTTATATGAGTACATGCTATAAAGAAATAAATAGAATGACAGAGTGCTTTTAACAGCAGCTCAAAATAACTAACGCCTATTGAAATAGTATTAAAGTATCACTTACGCGCAGTCGTTCTTTCTCGTCTGACGAATGAATTCACTTTCTATTAATAAAAGTATTAATTTCTATAATTTCTCTCCCCCCGCCCCCAAAAATACAGATTCTCAACTGTTTTAAATATTGCTACTACTACTACTAATAAAAGGTTTTGTGCACAGCAAATCAGCATATTAGAATGATTCCTGAATTATCATGTGACACTGAAGACTGGAGTAATGATGCTGAAGATTTAGCTTTGACAGGAATAAATTACATTTTAAAATATACTTAAATAGAAAGCGGGTATTTTAAATTGTAAAAATATTTCACAATACTACTGCTTTTGCTGTATTTTGGATCAAATAAATGCAGGCTTGGTGAGCAGAAGAGAATTCTTTAAAAAAAACATTAAAACTCTTACCGTTCAAAAACTTTTGACTGGTAGTGTACATTCTCAGAAAAAAAGGTACAAAAGCTGAAGTGGAACCCTTTAAAGTTATATATTAGTTCTTAAAATGTACATATTAGTACCTAGATGGTACACATTAGCACTTTTTTAGAAAGGTACTGTCCCAGTGATAGCTTTTGTATGTTTTTTGCTGAGCGAGTTTGGCAGGTGCCTTTCCGATTTAAAGCATATTCAGGGTAAAGATTTTGCATACATTCCCTTGAAATCATACGCATGACCTTGTTTAACCAGTTGAGCTTCAGGAACTGATTTCAGTCTCAGAGGGAGTGTGTGCTTCAGGTTGAACGTGTTGTGGACACAGGTGCAGGAGTCGTTGCAGGTTTATGCATCCCCTGACCCGTGATCAGCTAGTGAATAATGAATGCACTTTATTCTTACCTTTATTATTATATTAAGCTGATAAACTGGTCCCCAGACAGTGATACTGCCCTGCACGTCACCACCACCACTGGAAAGCCCCTCTGGTGTTCTCCAGTGGGAAACATACAAACAAAAGACGGAACATAAATGACTGTGCTGAGTTAGTCTGACGGCAGCTGCTGTTTCCCTCCCAGGTTCTCTCTTGTTGACAACAGTCTAACGTTGATTCTGACTGTAAAACTAGATGACCTCGGACTAAAAATTCCAAACTGCATAATGGAATGTGGAAAATAGTGACAGCATTTTAAAGAATGTAGATATTGTTTAAAGGAGGAGAAAAGATCTAGGATGTTTTCTTTCTTTCTTTTCCTCTTTGGGCCCCATAAGTGATGGAGTGTGCCAAAAGCTACAGGTGCCCCTTGTTGACCCCCCTCCACACACACACACACACACACACACACACACACTCACACCCTCCACTCCTGCAACCCAAAAGAAACAGGAAGTGGCTCTGTAGGGGGTGAAAATGCCTCTTTTGCCACTCGTCTCCAACATTTACAGCGAAAAGTATACTATGAGTCAAAAGTTTTTTATGTTTTTTTTTTTTTTAAGAATTCTCTTCTGCTCACCAAGCCTGCATTTATTTGATCTAAAATACAGCAAAAGTATTTTGAAATATTTTTTACTATTTAAAATAACTGGTTTCTATTTGAATATATTTTAAAATGTAATTTATTCCTGTGATCAAAGCAATTTTTTAGCATCATTACTCCAGTCTTTAGTGTCACATAATCCTTCAGAAATCATTCTAATATGCTGATTTGCTGATTTTACTTTTTTTTTTTTGTATTATTATTATCAATATTTAAAACAGTTGAGCGCATTTTGAGCATGATGAATAGAAAAATCCAAAGAACAGCATTTATCTGAAATGCAAAGCTTTTGTAACATTATACCTTATACCATTCAAAAGCTTGGAGTCAATTTTATTATTATTCATTTATTTTGTTGGGGGAGAAAATATAGAAAATTAATACTTTTTTAATTTAGCAAGGATGCTTTACATTGATCAAAAGTGATGTATAATGTTACAAAAGAATTTTATTTCAGATAAATGCTGTTCTTCTGAACTTTCTATTCATCAAAGAAACCTGAAAAAAATTATACTCAGCTGTTTTCAATATTATAATAATAATAATAATAAATGTTTTTGAGCAGCAAATCAAAATATTAGAATAATTTCTGAAGGATCATGTGACTGGAGTAATGCTGCTAAAATTCAGCAATTTTAAAATATATTTAAATTTATTTTAAATAGTAAAAAAAAATCTTTTTTTACTGTTTTTGCTGTACCTTGGATCAAAACAAATGCAGGCTTGGTGAGCAGAAGAGGAAAAAAACATTAAAAATGTTACTGTTTAAATGCTTTTAACTGGTAGTGTATAAAGCTAATTATAATAATGGAAATAATAATACAATATAAAAGGAAAAATATTACTGGAATTATTTATGAGTCAAATCTTGTCAAAACAATAAAACTGAATTCAAGAAAGAGCAGATTTCCCTGATAACAGAAATATGCATAGTAAATGTAGGCTATTCATTTTCATAAAATAAACATCTAATACTCATTTCTGTTCTTTAAATGACTAATACTGTAATAAAAAAAATGTAAATGCTTTGAAGAATGGTATAGAATTCTGCACATTTTTAATATTTCTGAACCACTAGCGCCACCAAACGGAACTGCAAAAAAGCTGTTTTTGCATATATATGTCCCAGAGGGAGACACAAAGATCCGCTCTAGTTATGTGCAATTATTAAGAGAACCAAACTACTACTGGTATAATTATAGTTGACTGCAGATTATAGTGGAAAGGTAGGAATAAATATACTTAGGAGAATATATATATATATATATATATATATATATATATATATATATATATATATATATATTTCACCTGTAGAACAATGTCTGAGGGCGTCCATTGATTATTCTATTAATATAAGCATAGCTCCCTCAAGTGGCCAAAGAAAGTAAATACGTAAAGAAACATTCTTTTATTCCAATTTGTGTTCTGATTTGAGTTTATTCCCACACCTTTCCAGTTTGTGTGTGTGTTAATAATGAATACATTTAATAATAAATATAATACATAATAAATGATTATTTTATCTGTCATTCTGAATTAAGAACTACATTAGACCTGACATTTTATATACAGAGTGGTGTGTGTGTAGTTCAGGTATACCCTATATTATAAGGACAAAATGTCCCCACAAACATGACAATATCCAAAACCCTTGTCCTTGTGAGGAAACAAGCTTAAAAATCATACAGAATAAAGTTTCCTGTGACGGGATAGTTTAGGTGTAGGGTTGGGATAGGGCAATCGAAAATACAGTTGAATGCAGATAAATACAGTATAAAAAACATTATGCCTATAAAAATGTGGCCATAAAACATGGAGCCCCGACATGTGTGTGTATGAGACTATTATCATACTTAAAGGGATAGATCACCCAAACATGATAATTCTGTCATTAATTACTCACCCTCATGTCGTTTCAAATCTTGGCCCTTGTTCATCTTCAGAACACAAATGTATTAATTTTGATGAAAGCAGAAAGCTCTCTAATCTTCATAGACAGCAACAGTTTTACCATGGTCAAGGTCAAGAAAGGTACCAAGAACATCTATAAAATAGTCCATGTGACATTAGTGGTTCAACTGTAATTTTATGAATCTAGGAGAATAATTTTGTTTGCCAAAAAACTTTTTTCAACAGTTCTTCTCCTCTGCGTCACCCTAGAGCCATCCATTGAAGGTAAACAAGGCACAGAGCATTGCGTTTTCTGAATCAGCAACATCACACGCATGCGTTGTTTATGTGCAGATCAAACAATGGCTCAGTTTTTTTGTACATAAAAAGTATTCTCATAGCTCATAAAATTATGAAATACCACTGATGTAACATGGACTATTTTGTCAATGTTCCTGGTACCTTTCTGGACCTTTGCTGTCTATGGAGGGTCAGAGTGCTTGCGGATTTCTTAAAAAGTCTTGCAACTTGTATTCCAAATACGAACAAAGTTGTTTTTCAGACATGAAGGAGAGAAATTAATGACAGAATTTTCCTTTTTGGGTGAACGACCCCTTTAACAAAACTGTCTTCAAATCCTTAACTGCTTCTAATAATAAAATCTCATATTCTTTCATTGCAGTTCCCTGTTGCCGTTCAGCATTGAGAGTCTGCGGAGGCCCAGGCCTTCAGAGTCACCTGACTCAAAGAGGAGACGCATTCACAGGTGTGAGTTTGAGGGCTGCAATAAGGTTTACACCAAGAGCTCCCATCTTAAAGCCCACAGACGCACACACACAGGCGAGTCAGCATACACTTACATTTTCCTGTTCCTGTTATTCATTCTTTCATTTATTAAACATGTATGTGTTTTTCTCTCTCAGGTGAAAAGCCATACAAGTGCACGTGGGATAACTGCACATGGAAGTTCGCTCGTTCAGACGAGCTGACACGGCATTACCGCAAACACACCGGTGTCAAACCGTTCAAATGCAGCGACTGTGACCGCAGCTTCTCCCGCTCGGACCACCTCGCCCTCCACCGTCGCAGACACGCCCCACAAACATGCATAGTGTAAAAAAAAAAAACGTATGATGGACAATAGAAGCAGACAGAGCAGGTCTCTATCTGCCAGTGTCGCATGCAGAAGAAGGTCTGGAATTACTCCTCGCCCAACAATAATGAGATGAAAGATGTGGGAATTTGTCAGGAATGAGAGATGGGAGATGAGGACCATGTATTATCTGCATTTATCCACATTTTCCTCATATGATCTATCTCCGGCACTTTTATGTGAGGTTTATTCATAAATGTGGGAGCCTCAGTTTGTACTAACTATTAAAAGCCATGTGCTGTTAAAGATGCTGTATACGATTTTTATAGCCAACAAAAAAATACTATAAAATCAGCAAGAAACTTGCCATGTAAAGATATAGTGTAGTAACAACATCCTTAGCCGAGAGTAAAGTCAGAATCCTTCTGTGTGCATGTAATTCAAGCTTTTCTGTTCAGTTTTTCGGTTTGTTATTGTATGCAAGTCCTCCCTTTAATGAGATAGTATGGAACTTTCTGCTTCCACATGCCATGTTTCTATATTAACATAATACTTACCTCGTCACTTGACATTGTTTACAAAAGCCAAAGGTATCTTTATATCCATCTTAATCTTTAACGCTGAAGTAAGCCTATGGGCGAGACTTCCGGTTCATTAGCCGCTATAAGGAAATAACGAGAAAAACAACATGTAGTAAAAGGTAAAACTGTTTGCATTTCAAACCACTGTGGTCATAATTACGATAATACGTTAACATAATATTATAAGATTTACCAATTTGCAATATCAAGCAGCAAAACTGGATGTTTTGTACAGCTAAAAATATCTGGACGCAGATAAGACCGGAATGTGTTGCACGTAGGGGCGTGGCCGAACGGAGGGGTGTGGCCGAATCGCACGTTTGTTTGGTTCTTGATACGAGTTGCTTGTATGCGACATCTAGTGGTTGAAAAATCGTATATAGCACCTTTAAATGTATTTGATTTTCCAAACTTTCAGGTTTATTCATGGGATGAAGTTGGAGCTTTTCATATTACAATAGCCTCAAAATATTTAGAATTCATTTTGTACTTTTTTTTTTGTCTAAAAGCATTGCAGATGAGCCTAAATCTGTTCAGTGCAAGCTTTGGTTATGCATTTAGCAAATGAAAGTCACTTTGGGAAGAAAAAACAAATGTAATTTACAGTTTGCAGGGTAATAATAGCGTGGCTGTCACTGTGTAAAACTATGTAGGCTACAAATTTGTTTCAGTTAAAAGGACATGCACACACACAAAACAAACTAAAACAAACAAACATTAAACATGACATTATCACAATGCATTCGCATTCTAGCTTCAAATTCTGCATGGGCTCCAGTAATCACTTTATTATGGAATCTGAAGTTGTTGTTTTTTTATATAACTGAATGTGAGGAGACGGCCGTACCATTGATGTAGTTCTGTCCTCTTAGGACTGATTCTCTCACACCGTTTTCAAGTTTCCTTGCATCATTTGTGCACAAAACTAGTGTAGCAGATGTCTGTATATTTTATAGTCTTTACCATGTGGTATATAATTTTTGTTTGTTTGTATTGTATGTCATATATTTGTTCTGTATTCCGAGATTTGCACCCTTCTGTCCATAAATATGTGATGCCAAATTTATAGTATTTTACAGGGAACCCAGTGACTCAAAATCATGAGTGTAAATGATCGTCAAATGGGCATTCCTTTTTATTTTTTTCTCTTCTACAATGATGTATCTGTAAATGATGTTATGGTAAACATTTCAGTTTTATATGGATTTAACTGTGAATTTATACATAAATACAGTATATGTTAGAAAAAGGCATGAATAAAAGCACAGATTTGTATGTACAGAAAAGGCTCGTGTGACTTTAAAGACCATTCAACAAAAAAAAATCTAAAAGTTGTTTCAACTTAAAATAATTTGTTATCTCGCTGACTTAAAATGTTTAGTTTAGTCAACTTCAATTTTTAAGTTACTTAATGTTTATTTAAGTGCCAATTGGAATATGTTAGTTGAGTAAACTTAAAATTTTAAGTCAGCAGGGTAACAAATTATTTTAAGTTAAAACAACTATATATTTTTTTACAGTGTAAATGCAATTTCCTTAATGAGTTTAGAGATAAACTGTTAATCTTTCTTGATGGAACAGAATAAAAAACAGCAATTATTATAGAACAAATACAACTTGGATGCATTTTATGTACACTACAGTAATTTTTTTACAGTAATTTTTTAAAGAAGTCTCTTCTGCTCACCAATCCTGCATTTATTTGATCCGGCATAGAGCAAAAGCAGTAATATTGTGAAATATGTTTACAATTTTAAATATCTGCTTTCTATTTTAATATATTTTAAAATGTAATTTATTGCTGTGATCAAAGCTATTTTTAGCATTACTCCAGTCTTCAGTGTCACATAATCCTTCAGAAATCATTCTAATATGCTGATTTGCTGTTTAAGAAACATGTATTATTAGTGGTAGTATTATCAATATTTAAAACAGTTGACTACATTTTTTAGGATTCTTTGCTGAATAGAAAGATACAAAGATCAGCATTTATCTGAAATAAAAAAGCTTTTGTAACACTATACCAAAAGTTTGGAGTCAGTGTAGTTTTTTTATTTTTTTGGGGAGAGAAATTATAGAATTTATTTCTTTTATTTAGCAAGGATGCTTTAAATTGATCAAAAGTGATGATAAAGACATTTATAATATTACAAAAGATTATATTTTAAATAAATGCTGTTCTTCTGAACTTAGTCATCAAACTATTATTATGTTTTCAACATAATAATATTTAATAAATGTTTTTGAGCAGCAGATCAGAATATTAGAATGATTTCTGAAGGACCATGTGAGTAATGATGCTAAAAATTCCACTTTGAAATCACAGGAATAAATTACATTTTAAAATATATTTAAATATGAAACAGCTATTTTAAATAGTAAAAATATTTCAAAATGGTACAGTTTTTGTCGTACTTTGGATCAAAATGAATGCAGGCTTGGTGAGCAGAAGAGACTTCTATATAAAAAAAATGCATTTAAAATCTTACTGTTCAAAAACTTTTGACTATAGTGTATTTAGGCTATTTATTTATTTATGTTGGTAGATACTGAAACTGGAACTACACTATTCTATGGCAAAATGCAGGTTTTTTTTCATTGACAGACATTCCAAAGAAATTGTATAGTCCAAAATAATGTTATTCTTTAAGTAATATATAAATATATAATATAACAAATATATAGTTATATTATAGTAGATGTTTTGTATATAACACATTTTTGTAGAGTGTTAAAAACATGAAATTGCCCCTTTTTTGCCTTACCTTATAGTGGCTGCTGCTGAGATAGCATTTTTTAAAGCTTTTGAACGTTTATGAGTGTCTAGGTCGCATAGTTTACGTGCCAGCTAAGCAGCCGCCAAATAGAATGCTAACGGATGGCTTTTCTTAGGCCTTAGGACCTTTCCTATGGCAAGCCGTTTTAGCCTAAAATATACTAAGCGTTACTCGTCGTAATTGCATTTTTACTAGTAACAATTCAATTAGAGAGCTCTCTAATTCAATTATTACTAGTAACAATTCCAATTACAGAGCTCTCTAATTCAGTTCTTATAGTGACAATTCCAATTAGAGAGCTCTACAAATTAATTTTTACTAATCATATGTCTCCATTGACTTCCATTAATTTTTAATTACAGAGCTCTACAACAGAATTTTTACTAGTAAGAATTGCAATTAGGGAGCTCTACAATTGAATTCTTACTAGTAATAATTACAATTAGAGAGCTCTCTAAATCAATCTTTACTAGTAAAAAAAACACATTAAATATATGTTTAATTGCAGAGCTCCGTAATTGAATTAGTTCTCTAAATGGAATTCTTACTAGTAAAAATTCAGTTGTAGAGCTCTATAATTAAAAATGAATGGAAGTCAATGGAGACATATGAATAGTAAAAATTCATTTGTAGAGCTCTCTAATTGGAATTGTTACTAGTAAGAATTGAATTAGAGAGCTCTCTAATTGTAATTGTTACTAGTAAGAATGTAATTAGAGAGCTCTCTAATTGGCATTGTTACTATTAAAAATTTAATTAGAGAGCTCACTTATTCAATTCTTACTAGTAAAAACGCAATTACGACGAGTAACGCTTAGTATATTTTAGGCTAAAACGGCTTGCCATACTTTCCTAACTACTTGGAGAACTTCCTTAGACACTGGAGCCACTGTATGTGTAATATTTTACAATAAAAACAATAAAATAAATTATTATTTATATTTTTTTATAAAATACATTTTCTACTTGTAGTGTATTCATGCATTCGGCAAGGTACGTTTTGGTACACTTTTTATAAATAATGTACTTGTTCAATTAACCACAAGAGTGCAGTAGTATGCCATTGTTAACAGACTCCTTGTCATCCGTTCAGACAGCTGTCCTAAACTAGACTTCATCATGCAGGTCAGTTCATGACACTCGATTTAACCTTTAACCCTGACTATTACCAACATTTTGAACGAAATGCCATCCGTTTTCCTTGAGTGTTGTCAGTCTGGGTTTTTGTTTTCTTTGTTATTAGTGCAGATGCTAAGGCTAAGTCACCAGGTGGGGTTTCATATTCGCATAATAGCGCAAAGTATTTTAATTAGGAATGAAAGGCAAGCCGTTCAGGAAAAAAATTCATGTGTATTGTGTGAATATGGATTGGTTCACTGGTTGAATGTATGGTTTAATCACAAACGCATTTGTTCATAATACATTGGTATAACCAGACATGTATTGGTTTAGATACATCGGTCTGATCACATGCACATGGGTTTGCTCCTGTATACGTTGGTTCGTTCAAGTAAACATTGGGCTTCTCAATAATGCATTGGTTTCCTCAACTATGTATTGATTGAGATAAATCGGTTTCCAATATTATGGTTTAGATACATTGGTTAGCTCAAATATACATTGGTCTAAACCGATGTATCTAAACCAATATATACTTGAATAAACCCATATATACTAACCAATACATAGTTCAGGAAACCAGTATATATAAACCAATATATACTTGAATAAACCAATATATAAATACACAAAACCAATATGTTCCTGAAGAAACCAATATATACAGACCAATGTATACTTAAATAAACCAATATATAATAACCAATACACAGTTGCGGAAACCGATATATCTAAGCCAATATGTAACTGAAAAAAACAATATAAACTTAAGTAAACCAATGTATCTAAACCAATCTACAGCTGAACAAACCAATGTATATTTGAGCTAACCAATGTATCTAAACCATAATATACCTGAAGAAAACAACATACATACAAACTGATACAATGTATACTTGAGGAAACCGATTTATCTCAACCAATACATAGTTGAGGAAACCAATGCATTATTGAGAAGCCCAATGACTACTTGAACGAACCAACGTATACAGGAGCAAACCCATGTGCATGTGATCAGACCGATGTATCTAAACCAATACATGTCTGGTTATACCAATGTATTATGAACAAATGCGTTTGTGATTAAACCATACATTCAACCAGTGAACCAATCCATATTCACACAATACACATGAATTTTTTCGTTCTGTATGTGTGTGCCCCTCAATAAAAACGTAGAGTCAAAGATTATAAATATATTAGCTTAGTGAAACCTCCTTTTGAGATATGTTATTCAAACTATTTTGAGGTTTGTTTGTTTTTTTATTAATTAAGTATTACATTGTTTAAAAAATGGGTTAAGTAAAAAAAAAAAAAATTAAATAATTAAAAAGACAAACTGTTCTTACCATTCTGGGGTGCGTTTTTCAAAAGCATCGTTAGCTAACTGTCGTTATTTCCATTGAACTCTATTAACGACGGACCTTGCGACCATGTTGCTTTTGAGAAACGCACCGCTGTTTGGTTTGAGTATATCCCAAAATATAATAACAATGTTTAGTTTTGCTTAATAGCACACTGCACTTTATTAACATTAGAACATTCATGTGGCATGAATCTAATAGAATGCTTAACATCTAATTCACAAACTTCTGTAGTAATATATTCCTGTAGTATTTTGGTAACCTTTAAAGGGTGCCTTTCTGTTTGTTTTCCTTTGGTATGTTAGAGATGACCTTTAAATGTTGATTTAAAACCGGTTTCACAGAATTTCTTCTCATGATTTGAATGGAATTGCAGCTGGCTGATGACTTTCTTACTATTTAGCATTAATTTTACTGTATGTTATCATTTTAGCACTTTTTGCTAACAGCACCTAATAAACCCAAAACCTACTTCATAACTGCAGCTTCATAAAGCTGTTTTCCATCAAGCTACAAGGCCAGTGTCACACTTCCACAGCCGTCAGTAGGACAGGCGGACACACTGAGTGTGTTTGTGTTGGTTGGAAATAGATCCTGCATGTCTCAATCAGCCATCTCCCTCTGATCTAAGAGGATGAGAAACACCTTATGAAAATATTGTTTATCTGACAGTAAAAACAGCAGTAAGGCTTGTTGTTCCCCTTCCCTCTGCCTCATAATCCAAACAAAAGAATCTCTGTCATAACACAACCGCTGAGCACTCTTCAAAACAGAAAGAGAGAGAGAGATTGAGAGTGGATGTGTACGGAAAAAAAGAGACATAGGCAGGATGTTCGTATTTTAGTTGGCACGGGCTTTGCTCACTTGCTTTTGCTCTTTCTTTTTTCTGCTCTATCTCCTCAGGAATTTTGCTTTATATATAAATGAATGATTCAGAACTCAAATTCTGACTCTGACTTTGTGTATGCCTCCGAAAAAATTGCGCAGCAGTGATCTAAAGGTGTTCTTACGTAAGTCACTCTTGCGATGCCAATGCCATATGACGCGCAGAAGCGAACGCACAAGGTTTAGCGAAGCGTTTGCAGGTTTGAGCAAGAATCAGGTGTCCGTGCAAATCTCTGGTGCAACGCCACAGGTTTCACAACAGACCCCAGGGCATTAGAAGAGTGCCAAGCACACAAAACGTGATTGCAGTACTTGCACTGCAGGCTGCCAGACTCCACAAAGTCTCTGTCATGTTTTAGTCACAATTATACTGGTGCCATTGCAGTAAAATTACACCCAGAGGTTCAAAGGCTAAACTGATAATTGTAAAGGTGTGCTTTTTATAACCACCCTATGAGTCATTCTTTGTTATGCACAATGCTGGTGCATGAACAAACTTGAAGGTTTTATCGAGACAGAGAGAGGTCGGGAGAGAGTAAATGTTTGCATGGTGCCTCAAAGAACGTTTTTGAAGTCAGTTATATCATATTCTGAAGTTTTCTGCCCTTTAGATTCCTCTTATGCGCAAAGGTCTGATGTGCTGAATGCTGGAAGCCTGCACGCTAATTTGCAGTGAGCCTAAAGAGTGGCGAAATGACACATAAGGACGCAATGTCATTTTGAACAGCAGCGTCACAAGCTTTTCTTGTCTCTGGGCAAACCAGCCCTGTAACTGACGCCTGTAACCACGCCGTAAAATTTGGAGTGAAACCATTTATGACCAGTAACAGAATTCTTTTAGAGATTGTGACATAATGTTCCAAAGCCACTGTCTTCTGGGTAACCGCTGAGCTGCTGAACAAATGCAGTCATGTAATTGTTTACTTCCCATTTGCTCCCATTACAGGCAGTTCTGAGACTGCATTTATAATACAGCTAATTGACTTTGGGGGATGGGAGTTCTGGTAAATATTTGGCAATTCCTCTTTGTGTCAGGAACAAAAGTCATATTTGTCAGAGGAAGCTGGCTTTTTATTCATGAAGGGTTCATTGCCGTGGGGAGATTTTGGAGCAGCTCATAGGAAAGCCGTCAGTGTAATGATCCATAGCAAATGGTATAGTGACAAGGTGAGGAAATGAGAAGGGTGCTTGTGTCTGGAGACTATTGCTGATTGACAGCACGTTTTTTTTTCTGTATTTTTCCTTACATTCCATATGAATGTTCCCACGGAAGTGAGGGAATCCCTGTCCAGGACAGAAGGTTTCTGTGTACAGACAGATGCCACATATCCCTGACTTTTTTCATTGTGTGTTCATGCATCATCTTTGTTGACTCATCCACCTCCACCAAATACGCTGCCTTTTCCAGATTAGCAGGTTATTCCATAAAGTTATTGAGATACAGGCTTACGCCAGAATACTAAAAACTTACGCCATTCTGGAAAAAGGTAAATTCAACGTCTAAAAATGGTTCATATTGGCGGTGAAAGTTTTTTTTTTTTTTTTTTTTACAATAACGTATTTTTTTTATAAATTAGAAAATTGTCAATAAATTAATAATAAATATTTGTAATATTTTAAAAGATCATTTTAAAATATCAAATAATTCTATTTGTATATTTATATTTATAGGGAATTTTTGCCCCTTTTTTTTAAATAGCTCAGGTAATTATGACGCCTGCAATATCATATTTTTTTTAGTAAAAAATGCCCCCATTTCTTTTATTTATTTATTTTTTATGTTATAAATGTTCCAAATATGTGTTGCAACAAGGAGTACTTGTAAAAAAAAAAATCTACGTAAACTTTAAAAAACATATACAATCAAAAAAGTTTGTTTGTAAACTGATTTAATTTAATTTTATTTAATTGATGAAAATTGATAGTAAACAAATGATGTTACAATAGCGTTCTAGTTCAAACAAAACACTAATTAATTTTCCGTTCATCAAAGAGTCCTGAAAGAAAGTTTCACAAAGATATGTAAGCAGTACAACTGCTTTCAACATTGATAATAATAAGAAATGTTTATTGAGCAGCAAAATAGCATATTAGAATGATTTCTGAAGGATCATGTGACACTGAAGACTGAAGGAATGGCTGCTGATAATTCAGCTTTGCATCACATAAATTAATTTAATTTTAATATATATATTTACATGGAAAACTAAAATAATAATTCACAATATTACAGTTTTTATTGTTTTTTTGTTCAAATAAATGGCTTGCTTAAAGGAAGCGACTTCTTTAAAAAACATTGCAAAAATCTTTTTTCCGACCCCAAACTTTTAAATGATAGTGTAAACGATATATTATGTGCCAGTTCCTTGTAAAGTTGCCAACTAATAAACTAAAAAAAAAGTAATAATATTATTAAAAAATATCAAATAATTTTATTTGTATGTTTATATTTCGGGGTAATTTTTTTAACCACTTTTTATTTTGATATTTAAAAAAAAAAAATGCACAAACATATGCATATATTATATTTCCTTATATTTTTTTTTATTTGGTGGCTTAATGTTATAAATGTTTCACATTTGTGTTACTACAAGGAGTACATGTAAAAAAAAAAAAAATCTACATGAATATTCATAACATATACAATAAAAAAAATTTTTTTGGAAATTGATTCAATTGATTCTAAATATTTCTAGTTCAAATAAACGACATTTAATTTTCTGTTCATCAAAGAGTCCTGAAAAATGTATCTCAAAAACATGAACAAAAATGATAAGAAATGTTCTTGAGCAGGAAATCAACATAGTAGAAGGATTTCTGAAGGATCATTGGACGCTAAAGACTGGAGTACTGGCTGCTAAAAAATTCAGCTTTGCATCACATAAATTAAATTTATTTTAACATATTTACGTAGAAAAGTTATTTTAAATTATATCATGTAAAATAATATTTCATAAAAAATCCTTTCGACTCAAAACTTACAATTATAGTGTAAATGATATATTATGTTCCAGTTCCTTGTAAAGTTGCTGATTAATAAAAATATTATCATTAAAAAATATCAAATAATTTTATTTCTATATTTATATTTCTTCAAATAAACACTATTTAATTTTCTGTTCATCAAAGAGTCCTGAAAAATGTATCAAAAACATGAAGAAACTGTTTTCAATGTTGATAATAATAAGAAATGTTTTTTGAGCATAAAATTAGCATATTATTATTTGTATAGCTTATAGATTTTTTAGCATCATGTGACACTGAAGACTGGAGAAATTATGCTAAAAATTCAGCTTTGCATCACAGAAATAAATGACATTTTAACATATATTTACAAACAGTTATTTTAAATTGTAATAATATTTCACAATATTATAGTTTTTACTGTATTTTTTCTTCCTTTCAAAAACATTAAAAAAATCTTACTGACCTAAAACTTTTAAATGATAATGTAAATGATATATTATGTTCCAGTTTCTTGTAAGGTGTTGCTGACTAATAAACTTGCCACAAAAAAATACAATAAATTAATTAAATCAAAATTCAAATTAAGGTATTTGTATATTTATATTTTGGGGTATTTTTATGCAACTTTTTTTATTTTGATATTTCTTTAAAAAAATAGCTTAGGTAATTGTGATACCTGCAAAATCATATAGAAGACTGACAAATCTTCATATTACAGAGATTTCAGAAGCATCATGTGACACTGAAGACTGAAGGCTGCTGAAATTCAACTTTGAATTACAGAAATACATTTTATTTTAAAATATATATTTACTTAGAGAAGTTATTTTAAATTCTAATAATATTTCACAATATTATTATTATTGTTTTGTTCACATAAATGCCGCATTGTAAGAATCAACTTCTCAGCAGACTCACAACTCACAACTATAAGATTTGTGATATTTGGTTAAATTTCGATTGCGATGTAAATTCAACATCTAGTGTCAACGTTAAATTGACTCACCCCCTTGTCATCCATGTTCATGTCTTTCTTTCTTCAGTCGTAAAGAAATTGTTTTTTGAGGAAAACATTTAAGGATTTTTCTCCATATAATGGATATGTATGATGCCCCAAAGTTTGAACTTTGCAGAGACGCACCGCAGAGACGAGACAAGACAAGCATTTGAGGTTAAAAAGTATATAAATTGTTAATTTGTTTTAAAAAAACTGATCGTTTTGCTAGTTAAGACCCTTCTTCTTTGGCTGGGATCTTTTAGAGCCCTTTGAAGCTGCATTTAAACTGCATTTTAGAGCTTCAAACTTGGGGGCACCATACGTATCTATTATATGGAGAGAAATCCTTATATGATTTCCTCAAAAAAACATAATTTATTTACGACTGAAGAAAGAAAGACATGAACATCTTGGATGACAAGGGGGTGAGTATATTATATGTACATTTTTGTTCTGGAGGTGAACTAATCCTTTAAATACTGATGTCAACCATTTTTATTCTCAACCAAAATGCAACTGTCCGATGTTGGGGTCCAACATCAACCTGAATTTATGCTGACATCCGGTGCCTGCTGGGTTCTTTCAACTAAAAAAATTTTTGTTATTTCCTTTACGTTATTTTTAACAAAGCGATTAATTTTGTTACATTGGAAAAAGGCCGAGCCTCCAACAGACAATAGATGAATTAAAGAGGTCATGACTTATATTCAACTTGAAAAGATCAAATTCAACATTCAAAACAGACATTTTATGAAGAAAGATATTTAGATGGATTACACCTGCTTGATTACACGATTTTATTTATGTATTTTTTTTCTCTCATTTTTGCTGTTATGCCTTTTTTATTATTATTATTTCTCTATTACTATGAGAATAATTGTAAACTTCAACCCAAAACATTTTTACTCTGCAAAAAATGCTTTTCTTACTGTCTTGTCTTTGTCCAGCCAAAATATCTAAAGGGGATTTTCTAAACGAGTAAAAATGATTGTCTTGTTTGCAGAAAAAACAAGTCAAAATTAAGTGTGTTTTTACTTGAAACAAGCAAAATAATCCACCAATGCGGTAAGGAAAATAATCTTGTTTTCTGTTTGAAATAAGATTTTTTTTCTTAACCCATTGGCAGATTATTTTGCTTGTTCTAAGTACTTAATTTTGACTTTTTTTTTTTTTTTTTCTTGATTTAAGAATTTTTAGATATTTTGGCTGGAAACAAAAAAGACAAAAAATCTAAGTAAGAAAAGCATGTAAAGAAAAGTGTAATTATAGTGTAATTATGTATGTTCCAGTTCTTTGTAAAGTTGCTGACTAATAAACGTGCCACTAAAAAATGTATTATTCACATTTTCAACAGAGTCAAGTGTTCATTTTGAACCCTGCTCATGACTGTCAAGTCAATCTCAAAATACTTTCTGAAAAACATGTAGCTATCATTTACCATGAGGCATAATGCCCATGCAAGTGAACAGATATGGATTCAGATATGTCAGATATGCCTGTTCAGCTGTGACGGACCATAAGGACATTCTAGAATGTCTGGGAATAGTGACGTTAAGCCTGATCTGGCCAGCGATCCTGATGGAAGTGCTTGAGGAACATCTGCACTCTTTCTTCTCTGGTATGAGCTAAGGAGCTTCATCCCACTCAGGTCATTAAGTCAATGGATGTGTGTGTGCGTGTGTGTGTGTGTGTGTGCGTGTGTGAGGGCGGGAGGCAAGAGTTCAGGGGTCGCTAGCACAATTCAGTTTAGTGTTTTTATGCTATTGTGTCTAAGGTCTCTAATGTACCATTGGAAAAGGGAGTTGAGAATGCTGTTTTCCATCAACACTGGAGAGAATGCAAAGAGTGAAAACACGACAGCTGTGTGCGAAAGGGAGCGAAAGAGATTTGGAGAAATTTGCAGGCGTCTGATCCATCAAGTAGACAAGCAGACTACATTTGTGTGCGTGTGTGAGAGTGCGCGTCCACGTGTGTATCGTGTGTGTGCGTGTGCATTAAAAATGAGAGCTTCCAAGAGCATGGGAAAATGCGAGCGGCCAGTTCATATTAGTGCGCCCCCAGGAAAAGAGTGAGGGGGAAGAGCAATTCGCTCTGAAAGTTTTGGAATGGCTGTCCGCCCGCGCACAAATTGCCTTGCCACCTTTGAGACATATATGCATACCATAAACTAACAGAAAAGAAATGTCTTGAGACTTTCAAAGTCAAACAGAAACTTCTTACATCCCTACCACCCACACAAGTGCAGCTCCACAGATTGCTGGAGTTCCGGTTGGGTTACGTGAACTTCTAACTTGGGTTAAGTGATTTTTTTTTTTTTTTAATGTGCAGTTATGAACAGGGTTTAAAGGCTTTAAGCACATCATTTATGGCTTATGAATTTATTTCAGCTTGATATATGGTTTATTATTACTAAATTCAATATTTTATTATAATTTTACAATTTTATATATTTCATAGTATTTGATTCTTTGTCACATTTTCTATAATTGTAACATTTGATATATTTTAGAATATTTGATTCTTTGCCATGTTATCTAGCTATTGATTATGCAGTATTTACTGCTAATTTTTCAGATTTTAAGAGTAGCACCGATAATTAAAAATATAATAATTTATATAATGTATATATAGTAAGTATATACTAGTTAAATATAAATAATAAA
>NC_133366.1:23873809-24020409 GCF_049309525.1 Garra rufa | reverse complement strand
CTGACCAGTAGCGTCCATTTGACTTTAATATGTGTGTATCTGCTCACAATACACATCTAACCAGTTTTTTGACAGAGACACCTGCCACATCTGTTTTCTATCAACAAAAAGAGGGGGGAAACAAAACTTGTTTGTGGCATTAAACAAATGTCACACCTTTCACACCTTTGCTGTGTGTGTGTGTGTGTGTGTGTGTGTGTGTGTGTGTGTGTGTGTGTGTGTGTGTGGTGTGTGTGTGTGACCTGGTATTCATCACGTTGTGGGGACCAAATGTCCCCACAAAGGATAGGAATACCAGTAGATTTTGACCTTGTGGGGACATTTCTCAGGTCCCCATGAGGAAACAGGCTTATAAATCATGCACAATGAGTTTTTTGATGAAGTTAAAAGTGTGCACAATCTCCTGTGAGGGCTAGGTTTAGGTGTAGGGTAGGTGTAGGGCGATAGAAAGTACGGTTTGTACAGTATAAAAACCATTACGCCTATGGAATGTCCCCATAAAACATGTAAACCCAACTGTGTGTGTGTGTGTGTGTGTGTGTGTGTGTGTGTGTGTGTGTGTGTGTGTGTGTGTGTGTGTGTGTGTGTGTGTGTGTGTGTGTGTGTGTGTGTGTGTGTGCATGGTTTATGGCAGGTGTGTGGTCACCTGGTGGTGCTCACTTACATAGAGCTTACACAGAGTGAATGAAAACATTTTGAAAACCCATTAGCTTCAATTATCTGTTGACATGGAAGCTTGGGCTGCTGCCAATCATAATAAGGATTACCCATTAATAGAACTCAGCTATTCAAGACAATAAACTTTTTTTAAACAAAAAGCATGGACTGCTTGAAATGATGCTTGACTTTTATGAGTCTGGTCAAGTATGACACATCTTGAGAAGTTACTCCTATTTGCGTGACATTTGCTTGCCATTTGCTTGTCTATTGTGCATGATTGTGCACTTTAAACTGTCATTTGCTCGCTGCACTTTTGTCAAAAACACTTTATTACTTAATACCTAACAAGGAGTTGATAGATTGCCTTCTACAGTGCCTATCCAAAATAGTCCCTTGTAATTGATGTTTAAATGCTTTAATTATGGCAAATAAGAATGAAGTCATCTGTAATTCTTAATGCATGTGTGTTGCATGCCATGCAGACCTGGCCATCATATAAACAAGCAGGCAGTTGCATGTGAACCAGAAAGTTTCTTTTGACAAGCTGTTCTGTTTAAAAGGGAAAAAAGTGCTTTATCCAACAAAGAGTTATTGAAAGCCCTTAGTTATGAAATATAATGGGGATTTGGCATAAATAGCCTTTCACCTCAAACTAATCCAATATCTGAATCACTAGCATTAATCATTTATGTGTTCTGCAGGTAAGAACGGGATAGCGAGTGGGCTGTTTACAGAAGGAGGAGGTCTCCTGTTCTCGGCGACTCCCTGTTCTACATTTGATAAGTGGTCATTGAGAAAATCTGTCAGGTTTATGGCATACCTGTGTGTGAGACACTGGATAGTAAAGCAATAAATCCTCTTATTCATGTTTTGATTTTCTGTAGCTGTGCTGAGTGTGTGCAAGCAATGTTTTTTTTCTTAAGAACACTCAAGAGGGTCTTCAACTTAGTTTTATATTTGCATAAAACATTAACCGATAAAATGGTGACTTATTACAGTGTACTTTGAGCACAAATGTATAGAAATCAATGCAGAGTGATGGCTGAATAATTGTTAATGGAGTTTTGTCTGAAAAATTATGTCATCCACTAACCTCAACAAACTGCAAAACATATCGAGTGTACCGACATAGGCCACGTCCACACAGCAGCAGAATACGGTTGTTAGTCCTGTATTTGAGTCCTTAATACGGTTATGTTCACACACAGTACGGTTATTTACGGGCACGCCAACCGCATTCTGTAACAGAACTCGCACCCATACATTTTCAAGACTCACAACCGCATTCTCGGAAAAGACGGCACGTGTGAACAGAACAGGAACAGACAACTTGCCAATTTGGCCCACTGCCCTACAATTTATACATTTTTTAATTTAGTTGTTGTTGTTATTGTTGCCTGCCGAATATACTAAAATGATTATTTCCGAATTCGCCATTCAATCATGAAACTCAAATAATGTGTCGGTTAGTCTTATTTGGCAACGCGATTCGCCTCGCGCTCGCATTTGCGCGTCCGCCAAAAGGATGCGACACTCGAGAATGGAGTGGAAGTGCCAAAGTGAAGCAGAGAGGCAAAACTGTCCTGTTCAGGACTTAAAGTGCAGGTCAGTTACAGTAACTATTAGAATCTAATCTAAATAAGTATTCTAAAATAATCTAAATAGACTATTGTAGTTTTGTCTTAGCAGTAGCAGTCAATTACTGCAAAATTAAAGGAGTAGTTCACTTTCAGAACAAAAATGTACAAATAATGTAATCACCCCCTTGTCATCCAAGATGCTCATGTCTTTCTTTCTTCAGTTGTAAGGAAATTATGTATTTTGAGTAAAACATTTCAGGATTTCTCTCCATATAATGGACTTCTATGGTGCCCCCGAGTTTGAACTTCCAAAATGCAGCCTCAAAGGGCTCTAAACGATCACAGCCGAGGAAAGAAAGGTCTTATCTAGCAAAAATGATGGGATATTTTCTAAAAAAAATTACAATTTATGTACTTTTTAACCTCAAATGCTCGTCTTGTCGAGCTTGGCAAAACGAGCGTTTGAGATTAAAAAGTATATAAGTTGTAAATGTTTTTTTCTTTTCGCTAGATAAGACCCTTTTTCCTCGGCTGGGATCATTTAGAGCCCTTTGAGGCTGCGTTTAAACTGCATTTTGGAAGTTCAAACTCGTCCATTATATGGAGAGAAATCCTGAAATGTTTTCCTCAAAAACACCATTTCTTTACAACTGAATAAAGAAAGACATGAACATCTTGGATGACAAGGGGGTGAGTACATTATCTGTAAATTTTTGTTCTGAAAGTAAACTACTCCTTTAACAAAAGGACATAATTAGTATTGTAAAGAGTAGGAATTTAGCAGACAAATATTCACATTGTTTTAAAACAGGTTTAGAGGGAGCTATAATGCAGACAACAACACAACCCTTGTGAAAATTAACCATGGTTTTACTAAAAATAATTCCGAAACATATAGTTAAACCATGGTAATCACAAATTAACAATGGTTTTGCTACACTATGTAGTTTCACCATAGTATTTGTAGTAACTCTGGTTATACAAATGGTAATCAAACCGCCAAAAAAACACGGTTACTATACGTTTACCACAGGCCTAATAATACCGTGGTTAATTTTCATTAGGACAAAACATGACCCTTGATAATGCTATGTTCAGTTTTAAGATTTTTCTATAAAGATTTATTCAAGATGTAGCAATTATTGTACTAATTTTGGCATTTAATTCAATTCAATTCAAGTTTAGGGAAGATAAAACAATAACACATGGTCCTAATGTAATACTTTAATAAATGTAGGCCTATACTATGTGCAAAAACATTGTGTTGAAAAAGTGACAGGTACAAAGTAAACACACACATGAGATCAGGGAAAATGAAGAGACTAAAAATGAAATTGGAAGTTCAAGAGATAACCTTTAATTATTTTGTGTGGCCACAGCTTAGGGATTTAAACTTTTTTTATGTGCTGATGATGATGATAATGATGATGATGATGGCCATGCAAACAATATTGTTGTCTAGGGATTCAAAATTTGGTGTGGGTGTATGGGATGGCCTGGATGAGTGTGAGATTTTCCCCTGGTTGCCAGCTTTGATATGGTCACTGTGGCTATGGTTACTGGTAAGGAATACTGGTTAGGCTATACCGTTACATGTTCATACAGACAATATTCAAGAAGCTACTGCAGGTTGCTGTGTGAACGGGACATTTCGAGACTCACACCTGTAATTAAAATGTTAGTTCACCCAGAAATTACAATTTTGTCATTAATTACTCACCCTCATGTTGTTCCAAACGGTGAGACCTTTGTTTGTCTTCAGGACACTAATTAAGATATTTTTGATGAAATCCAAGAGCTCTCTGACTGACCCTCCATAGACAGCAAGGGCATACTACCATGTTCAAGGGCCAAAGGTAGTATAGACATTGTTAAAATAGTATGTTACATCAGTGGTTCAATCATAATTTTATGAAGCTACGAGAATACTTTTGTACATGAAGAAAACAAAAATAATAACTTTATTCAACAAATGTTCTAGTCTGCATCATTTTTGAGAGTATCACAGTGTACCACTGAACCACTGATGTCACATGGACTATTTTGTCAAATGTTTTTGGTATCTTTCTGGGCCTTGAACGTGGTACTCTTGCTGTCTATGGAGGGTCAGAGAACTCTTGAATTATATCAAAAATAACTTAATTTGTGCTCTGAAGACAAACAATGGTCTTACAGGTTTGGAACAACATGAGGGTGAGTAATTAATGACAGAATTTACTTTTCAGGGTGAACTAACCCTTTAAATGTGGTTGTCAATCCCAAAAACTGACAGTGTGAGCATAGCCATAATAACTTCTGGTGAGCAGACACTATATGGGGTAAGCTGTCACAATGGGAACCTGCCAAACAGCATATTATAGACTTTCAGGTACTTATATAAACATACAGTATTCTGATTTGTTTGTTAAACCAATCTGTGCAACTGGACAACACTGTCAAAATAATGAAAATGTTCTCTCTATTTATCTATCACAGTGTCCAAGTTGCCATACAATGGACATTGTTTTATTTATTTATTTATTTATTTATTTATTTATTTTCATAGGTTCCAAAAAAAAAAATGACTAGAGGACCGAAATAGTCCATTCAATGTGTAAACTACATCAAGTCTCCTGAAGCCATACAACAGCTTTGTATGAATATCAGATTTATTTTCTCTCTGAAAATATTTGAACAAAAATCCAATTATTTTTATTTTATTTAATTGGCAAATAAACATTTTGTATTTTCATTTAATTTTACTTAATGTACTAAAACTAAAACTGATATAAGAACTATAGACATAAAAAAAACTACTAAACATTAAAATGGATTCACTTAAATTTGAACTAAAAAAAAAAAAAATCCAAACTTTAAGTGATAACTATACATAAACTATAGTTTAAGAAGTAGTTCACCCGAAAATTAAAATTCTGTCATTAATTACTCATGTCATTCCAAACTCGTAACACCTTCATTCATCTTCGGAAAACACAAAATAAGATATTTTTGGTGAAATCCCTGCATAGACAGGAATGCACCTGACAAAAAGTATTCTTGTAGCTTCATAAAATTATGGTTAAACCATTGGACTATTTCAATGATGTCCTTACTTGTGTTCCAAAGATGAATGAAGGTCATAAGGGTTTGTAATGACATGAGAGTGAGTAATAATGACAACATTTTCATTTTCATTTTCAGCCTCCAAACCTTCGAGCTGAAATAAAACCCTTATGACAACTAGCCCCGCGTTTCCTCATAGTATGCGTTGCTTTACAGGTGAGTCAGATTTAATTTGAATAATTCCCTATCATTAGAGATTCTGAATGGTCATTTTAAGCCTAATTTCACTTTAGTTTTTTCTCACGCTGACTCAAACAAGACACTTCATTTGCTAATCAAACCACCTAAAAATAATCTGTTTTGGACCGTCTCTATGACTTTGATTGCTCTTGAATACGATCCTGCCCAGTCCTACACAGACCACTAATTTAAGTGTATTTAATAAACAAAGGGTCAAAATTAACAAAGCAGTCACTGCATGCGAATGTGTTTCCTCAATGACACAATCAAACAGCTTAAGGCTCTGAAGCGTTCCCAAGCTAACAGCTTTAGCCGCAGCTGTTTTAGTACATCAGCTCATGAGATTGCCTCTCAGTGATGTGGAGAAACTCGCAGTACTTGGTTCACCGTCTTCCATTTTGTTTTCCTCACGCTGAGGTGTGAGAGTACCGAGAGACTGAATCACGAACGCGGACCCTGCAGGCCACTGAATCACCCTCTGTTTAACACATAGATGCGTATCAGCGTCCAAGCTGTCTTCTGGAAGCTTAAGTTTGTCTTCAGCTATGGCAAACAAATGTCAAGAGCAGCCATGAGCAACACGCACCCCCTCAGGAGCAGCACTGTTGATGTTTAAGAGGGGAAAGTACCCATTTGAAACCACTGTCCATTAAGGTATTAAGAACATGATTAGAACCATAAGCTCGAGCTCCCATGTGTTCATTCAATGCTTATTATGTTTCCACAGTGTGTTGGGAACAGGTCCTCCTTTCTGTGTGGGTGGTCTGTAAAGCTACACTGGAAAAATTGCAGCAAAAGCAGCATGTTGTATCGGCCCGCGGCCAGAAGCCCAGATGTGACATTAATTGTTTTTAATCTGCTCAATGAGCCAGTAGTCCCTTTTCACACTCAGTAAATATAGGGTACACTTGTAAGTTAAACAATAAAACTTCATATTTAAGTTCAATAAAGAAGAACAGGAAATTTAATGTTTTTGAAGTAATTCAACCAGACGGTTACATGAACTTTACTGGTTTTGTGAAAAGACAGACTGTGTGCTGCGGATCCAAAACTCACTTTTGTTTCTGCACCTGTCAAGGGTGAGTGAATTGAGAAAATTTAAATACAAATATCAGTCATGAAACTGAATTTTGTGTTTATTTCAAATAGACTCAGTCTGATTCTAATCATTTATTAATTTATAAACACTTTCTTCCCAAGCTACTTACAAATGAGGAACATCACAAGCAATTTGTCATAAGAGCCAGGAAAGAAAAGAAAAAATGTGACTCTGGACCGCAAAACCAGTCGTAAGTAGCACGGGTATATTTGTAGCAATAGCCAACAATACATTGTATGGTTGAAAATTATTACATTTTCTTCTTATTTGAAACTTCAGCTTATTAATACTTCATCTTATGGTTATATAGTTAACCCTGGGTAAATTTTAAGCAGTGTGAGATGTGAATCAAAATAACCCAGGATCTGTTTAATGGGATTTAGAGTAACCCAGGGTATATTTCAAGTGTGAAAAACCCTCCCAGCTAACAGGGAACGTTCCCACAACTTTCATTAACGTTTTTTCAAAAAAAAAAAGTTAGGGCAGAACATTCTTAAAATAATGTAGGATTATAGGACGATTTACATTCTCGTAACGTTAAGAGAAAACATTCTTATAACAGCGTTCTCGGAACGTTCTTTTGATGTTATTGAGGTTCTCGTAATGGTAACGGAACACGGTCTTAGAACAACATTCTCGAAACATTCTTTTGATGTTATTTGTACACGTTTGAGGTTCTCGTAATGTTAAGAGATAACGGTCTTAGAACAACATTCTCAGAACGTTATTTTGATGTTATTTGTACACGATTGAGGTTCTCGTAATAGTAACAGAAAACAGTCTTAGAGCAACATTCTTGAAACATTCTTTTGATGTTATTTGTACGTGATTGAGGTTCTCGTAATGGTAATAGAGAACGTTCTTAGAACAACAGTCTCAGAATGCTCCTTTGATGTTATTTGTACACAATTGAGGTTCTCTTAATGTTAATGGTAGCAGAAAACAGTCTTATAACAACATTATCAAATTCTTTGATGTTATTTGTATATGACTGAGGTTCTCATAATGTTAAGAGAAAATGTTCTTAGAACAACATTCACAAAACATTATTTGGATGTAATTTGTACGACTGAGGTTCTCGTAATGGTAACAGAAAACGGTCTTAGAACAACAGTCTCAGAACGCTCTTTTGATGTTATTTGTACATGACTGAGGTTCTCATAAAGTTAAAAGAAAGTGTTCTTTGAACAACATTCACGAAACATTGTTTCGATGTTATTTGTACACAATTGAGGTTCTCGTAATGGTAAGCGAAAATTTTCTTCTAACATCATTCTCTAAACGTTCTTTTGATGTTATTTGTGCACAATTGAGGTTCTCATAATGGTAAGAGAAACGTTCTTAGAACAACAGTCTGAACTATTTTTGTTATTTGTATTGAGGCTATTGTAATGGTAAGAGAAAACTTTCTAGGACAACATTCTCAGAACATTCTTTTGATGTTATTTGTACATGACTGAGGTTCTCGTAATGGTAACAGAAAACGGTCTTAGAACAACATTAACGAAACGTTCTTTTGATGTTATTTGTACACAATTGAGGGTCTCGTAATGGTAAGCAAAAATTTTCTTAAAACAACATTCTCTAAACGTTCTTTTGATGATATTTATGCAAAATTGAGGTTCTCACAATGGTAAGAGAAAATGTTCTTAGAACAGTCTGAACTATTTTTGTTAGTTGTATATGATTGAGCCTATTGTAATGGTAAGAGAAAACGTTCTAGGACATCATTCTCAGAACATTCTTTTGATATACACAACTGATGTTCTTATAATGGTAAGAAATGAAGTTCAAGTTGATCTATACACACACATGTTTGGCGAAGGGCAGTTTCACATCTTCAATTAACCTCACCTGAACGTTTTTTTTTTTTTGGACTGTGGGAGTAAACTCCACATTGACACAGTGAGAATATGCAAACTTCACACAGAAAGACCTCCTAATCCAGGTACCTTCTTACTGTGAGGAAACAGTGCTACCAACTGAGCCAAGTGATTTGTTGTAATGTGATTGCTGTGATTTGTACCTGATAATTGCTCTTGTCATGTAAAAAAAAAGTGTTCTTAGAACAACATTCTCAGAATATCCTTATGATTTATTTTGAACTAGATGGTTGTCATGTGAAAATGAAACTTTCGTACAGCATGTGTATTTAAGAAACATTTTCACAATGTTGATAGAAAAAGTTTTTAGAAATATGAAATTCTTATAACATTATGACAGTGGTAGATTTGGATGTTCATGTAACGTTCACAAAACGTTAATGACGTTTCAAACGTTTACATAACATAAAAAAATAACGTTGTCACAACAGGTATAAAAGATCAAAGGAAATGTTTGTCCGATGTTTGTAAAAAAACATTCTCATAACATAAAATATGGGTGTTTTAAATGTAGAGATAACATTCAAATATGTGACCTTGTACCACAAAACCAGTCATAAGTGTTGATTTGTCGAAATTGAGATTCTTATGTCATCTGAAAGCTGAGTAAATAAGCTTTCCATTGATATATTGTTTGTTAAAATAGGACAATGTTTGTCTGAGATACAACTATTTGAAAACCTGGAATCTGAGGGTGCAAAAAAATCTAAATATTGAGAAAATCGCCTTAAAAGTTGTCCAAATGAAGCTCTTAGCAATGCATATTACTAATCAAAAATCGAGTTTTTATATATTTATGGTAGAAAATTTACAAAATATCTTCATGGAACATGATCTTTACTTAAAATGCTAATGATTTTTGGCATAAAATAGAAATCGATAATTTTGACCCATACAATGTATTTTTGGCTATTGCTACAAATATACCTGTGCTACTTAAGACTGGTTTTGTGATCCAGGGTCACATATAAGGTTCTCATAACGTTATAACAACGGTGGATTGGGATGTTTCTGTCACGTTCACATCATTTACAAAACATTAAGAAAAAACAGGTGTAAAAGATCAAAGAGAATGTTTGTCCAACGTTTGTATATCAGTAAAACTTTCTCATAACATAAAATATAATATTTTATAACATAAACGTTATGACAATGGTAGATTAGAATGTTCCTCAAACATAAAGAAAACTGGACGGTTTAAACATTTACAAAACATTCAGAAATAACGTTTTCATAACTTAATGGGAATGTTAGCTAAACGTTCTTGAAACACATGTTTGTGTTCTTTAGAGAACGTTAGAGACCTAAACAAACTTCTGATGGTATTATCATTGTGTTATTGTATGTATTTCATTTGAATGTATTGTGTTTCTGTACATAATAAAGTTACCAGTCAAATAGTGAGTTTTATACTTGCTAAAGCCAGTTTTTGCTCACACATTGTGCACATTTGGCAAGCGTTAACTCTGAACCTTGACTGTAGTTCTTTTATTACAGAGTGCTGCAGAGTTCACAAATTTTGTGTAGGTCAAAACACAGAAACGAGTTTGCATTTCCGGTTCTCATCGTCCTGAATCAGTGGGTTTTTTGAAAGGGATTAATGCCAAAATAAATCAGTAAATGCCTGAAATATGGTCTGTGGTTAACACAAGTTCAACATATTTTCATGTTTCCTTCCTTGTCTTGAAAAAGGCAGTTGCTAACAAGTGTCTAAATGGGACTACAGGTAAATTATCTACTCACTAGTCCTCCTTCACATCCTCATTGAGTTTATAATTGCTTTTGCAAACTATTCTGACTCAGGCTTTCAAGGAAAATAGTTTGAAATAAAGCCTGAAGAGTTGTTGGAAGCAGCCGTTAAGTCACGCGACTGCTGTAGTTTGTTTTTAGGTTACGTTTAGCTTTTTCATAAAAACTGTAATAATTTGTGAAGATATTGATGATAAATAAAACATTTAAGAACTTTGGTTTGTCTCAGATCTTATTTTCTGCTTTAAGTCAATGGAAAAATATACATGTTTTTGATAAGGGAACACGGGTGATGCTAAGTTAAGGGTTGGCCTACATGAATGAAATATGTCATCACTGCACTATATGTCATCACAGCACTATATTAGACCAAAGAAACAGAATTAAATTTAGTAATTTCATGCCATCATAGATGTACTGAAAAGAAGAATCACCTTTAACTTACCCGAGGACTGTGTGTCCAGGAAACTCCCTCTGAAAATTCAAGAAACTTGCTTTTTGAACATTGAACCCGACCATCCAGCTGCGCGATTAGTGCTTGAGGGAAGAGTTAAAAGTTGGGTGATATGTGGAGTGCTGTAAATCAGATGTTTTTGCCCAAAAACTGACACCCTGACTGCTTGAACTTTGCTGGCTTACAGTATATAAAGGTCCATATAATCGTTACTTTGCTTTGCTGGTCTGAATGTCTTTGACAAATCTTTGACTTTTCTCATTTCAAATAACTACAATCCTATTAAATCTCAGTGCTGGAGTAGATTATGCTAGCCTGATTATAACCGGTCCTCCTTTCTGACACTTTCCATATCATAACATGTACAAATCTGTGAGAAATAAAGCTGCTTCCTTTGTTTTTGGCACTTTTGTTTGTTTACAGCAAAGGGTGACTCATTTATATTGATCTGGCTGGGACAGGTTATGAGAAAGTGCAGCTTATGATGTTTTGAGGGCTGAAAATGAAGAAAAAAACCAGGGGCCCTATGCATTAGAGAAATAATGTTCACCCTGGGGGTTTAAAACCTCCATGTAGGCTACGGAAAGTGGGAGGTAGGAGAGGAAGAAAGAGTGGAGGAGAGAAGGGGACTTGTAGGAGTAACAATTCTCAGGAGGAACCTTGAAGAACCTCCTGATTGGGTCCAATGGAGCTTCCATTGTTTGCCTGTCTTTGACATCTGAAGTTCATTATGTCCAGGGGCTGAGGTTTGTCCGAGGAATCAAACTAAGAACATATGTAGAAGAGAGGGAGAAATTCCCCTTCTCTTTAAAAGCAATGAAAGCATTTATTTTCCTTTGCGGTGTTTCCTGATCTCATATCAAAAGCTGTATTGTTTCTTTGCTCACAGGGGTCCCCAACGTTTTGGCAGCTTGTAATTCGGTTGCACCCCAAGAAACCAGTGATGCCTCTTAAAGCAAACAGTGCGTTCACCAAGTGTCCATCCATGCTGATCATTTCAGGGCCTGAGATTCTGAACATAACAATGTTTTAGTCCACATGCTGGTTGAGAATCTGATCAAATGTATGAAGGGGCATCATACTAATTCCAGAATTATTGTGAAGAGATTCAATAAGATTGATAAGACGTTTTCAGTAGGAACAGTGAGTCTGTGAACAGAGAAATAATCCATTTCAGACGTGATACCATTAAGATTCCAGCGATAAGATTGATTTTGATTCTGTGATGTTTATGAGATCTGTCTTGTACATGAGCTGCACACCAGCTAGTAAATGTCCTTTTTAAAAACAGAAATCTTCTTGAACTACAAAACCAAATTCTATTGTCAAATTACAGTTCAAATCAAATCTGACTTTTTCCATGTTTGTATAATTTTTTCTTCTGCAAGCTTGTGAAAAAGCTCACTCAGATTCCGCTCCCCTCATGACATAGAAAGGGGATCTTATTATAATAATACCACCCCTTAATCTGCCAGTTTCCACACATGGCGCTGCCATTTTATTTTCCACAAACAACAACTGTGTACCAGTTCTAAGGCCATGGCGAAAGTTGGAACAAAGCATGCTAACTGTTCTGTCTTTGGCTGCACAGATGAGCACAGAACACTATTTAGAGTCCCTGCCTCAGAGGAGAGAAGACAGCAGTGGATTCATTGATTTATTTATTGTGTAGTGCGCTGCTGCCACACAGATCTAATAAAAACATGCCATTTCTTTCCCAGCTTTTAACCTTCACAGACATAACTGACTGTTTTTGTAACTCATGTGTGTTTTTAACATAAACTGTGTATTTGACAGTTTAAGCGTAATAAGACATGAAAGAGTAGTCACATGCTGCATGACAGCCGCTTTCTGTGTGCGTTAGTTATGTGTTAGTCTCAGCCTCAGACGTCACGCCCACGGAACGTTGGCTAAACGTCTGATGCATATGGTACGCTTAACTGGAAACACTTCAGGAATGTCAAAGTCGTCCTCTGATTAGTTGAATTTGACCGGATTTCCGGAAGACGCGAGTGTGGCGTTTATTTTCGGTCCGCCGGGAAACAAAGCGCAGACTGATTTACTCGGCGTTTTGTTAAAATGTGCTTATGCAGACGCCATTGTTGTTATACACATTTGCGACGTTCGCCAACAAATTACTGACTTACTACTTGTTCTCCCTCTTCTTCGTTATCTTTCAATGCTGGTTATTTCAATGACTGACTTGTTGCACGCCAGTCTATTGTTGTGGGGGCATTTCCACGCACAGAAATGTGACGCTGAACGAAACAGACTGTGATTGGTTGTTTGACATGACGATCAAACGGTCTCATGGGCGGGACTTGGCCAATGAAAGCTGCCATGAGTTCCAGACCTTCAGCCGTCAGGCGTTGTGGATAATACACGGGTTGGGTAATAAAAAATATATTTTGATTAATTGTGGGTGGATGAGATAACGCAAATTATTAATGATACAAATATGAACTACATTCTCTAAAATATGAACGTGTTTTAAAAAGATAGTTCACCCAAAAATGAACATTTGATGTTTATCTGCTTACCCCCAGAGCATCCAAGATGTAGGTGACTTTGTTTCTTCAGGAGAACACAAATGAAGATTTTTACTCAAACCGTTGCAGTCTGTCAGTCATATAATGGCAGTCAATGGTTACCAAATCTCTAAGAGTAAAATAAATATACACAGACAAAACCAAATTAAACCCTGTGGCACGTGACGATACATTGAGGTCTTAAGGCACAAAACAATCAGTCTGTGCAAGAAACTGAACAGTATTTATATCATTATTTACTTCTGATCCATCGCAACATTCGACTGTCCTGAGTGCGTTCACCCAGCCGGCACGAGATTTGCAAGACCAAGAGATATTAGGATGCTTCCAAAACATGCCACGGAGTGGGTGGTATAAACACAAGCATTGACTGAGTGACTGTGATCAGCTCAGGTGGCCATGGAGCCATAAATGCACTGCAGACGTGTGCAATGATGCCCAGATCAAAACAGCTCTAATGCTGCTGTTAAAAATGAGCAATCCATTCATTATATCATCATGCAAAATTAAGAATTAGAATCACTGTAATGTGGCGATCGGGTGCGAGTCGGATCGGATATCTAAATCAGAAAAAAATATATAGGTGTGGGTGGGTAGCAAGCAAATAATTTATTTGAAGCAATGGATTCCGGTGACGTTTGAGCTCATCCGCGCATCTCTAGTGTGCATACTTTGGATGTGTTTGCTCATAAAATCATATATCAGAAGTTTAAATGGATATGGCTTTAAAACAGATGATTTCAGCATGATAATCAAAACCAAACAGATGTTTTTTGGCTAAGTATCTTCTGATGTAAAAATTGTAAAGGTACAGCCCTGTTCTGGAAAATGGGGCGGGGAGCAGCAGCTCATTTGCATTTAAAGAGCCTTGCACCAGAACAGCTTGTTTCTACTTCCACTCAAAATAGTAATTTTCAAAATGATATAAGAATGTGGGCTATTTTGAGCTGAAACTTCACAGACACATTCTGGGGAATACCTGAGACTTATATGACATACTGCAAAAAGGTACATAATAGATCTCCTTTAAGGTGCTAAATTAACACAAACTTTTTATGAGTAAGTAATAACATTTGTCATCTTTTTTTTAATATAACCAGTATACGGATTTATAGGAATGCGATATGAATAGGATTTCACCACGTATGAATGTAGCTTAAAATGTAGCTTAAAATCAGATTTCATGTAGCTAAATATAATCAGTTTTTAATGGGATTTGCATAAAGAACGGATTTGGGCTGACAGTCTAAACAAAACTTAAATCAAATTGTTTAAACTGTTTTAAGAACGTTCTCAAAATAGACATTTCTTAAATCAACCTTTTTCGGTCTTACAGGTTTGGAACAATATGAGGGTGAGTAAATGATTACAAAATTGTCATTTTGGGGGTGAACTATTATTTCATGGCTTAATGTTTTTGTGGGCAAGATGTAAAATTCTAAATGGGCTGCACGGGACAATAAAAAATAACATCGAGGCATTGTGCTAGCGTCACTCATTCTTGACGTATGTTGACATAAAAAGGAATTCCCATTAATTTTCTTTTTCAGAGCTTTAGGGTTTGTTTGAGTTGTGGAAATCGCTTCTTTACGATGTCAACCATCAGATAAGGGACATTCAAACTTTGTGGCAGAGGTCCAAGTGATCTTTGAAACTTAACTTTCTGCTTTGATGGTAGTTTTATCTTTACTCCTTTGTAGTATTTCTTTTCTTGGAGCTTAGAAACATCAACAAATAGATTGGTCAACGATTTTATAGCGAGCGAACAGGAACCCCTAGGAATACGCCAATCTAAACTAGATGTAGTTTATTGACGTAACCGATCTATATATTTTATTTAGAAAACACTGTGTGAGAGAAGTTTGTGAAAAGCATTAAAAATTATAAAGTTGGTTTTATTAGGTTTCATTTCAATCAGTAGGCAAAAAACATTTCGTCAAGAGGACAACCAATTTAGAAATATAATCTGAGAATCTACAAAATAAGTGAAATATAAAAAAAAAATCCAAAAACAACAAAAATAGTCACACAATAGCCAAAATCCAGAACAATATGATCCTTTTCCGAGAAAAAGGAAAATAAAAGAACAGAGCGACAAAATAAATCAAAATAATATGTACAATAAAATGTTATAGTATTTACATTAAGGCATTTCAATTACACAAAACTTGTCAGATTTCACTTCACAAAGCCAATGCAATAAATACATCGATTTTACAAGAGCCAGTTGATGCTTTAACCCTCTCTTAAAGGTATGAAAGGCAGCCGAATTGAAAAGGCAGTAATAGTAAAATAATAATAATGGTAACCTTCAGAATTTGTATTGTCTTTCTATGAACAAGAATTTGAAGCCTGTGCTGCTGATAAAAACAAAGATGAAAAGGCACTTTAAGATGAAATGTGTTCAAAAGAACAGTCACTGTGGTCTCGTACATTCATATGAGCTTATACATCAATGACAGTAGGAAAACAAACGCTCGGCATGCTTCTGTGTGTAGAAAGGAGACTGTACAAATCACACAGCTGTCTAAAGCCCTTTCCCACTTCTCATTGCTTTTCTATACCATTGTTTAATAATTCATGAAATAATTGCTGTTCAGTAGCAGCACATTATCATCCAAAGCTATAAATACTTCAGCAACTAAAAAGAGGGAATCGCAGTGTAGCTTGTGTACCTGAAACCCCGCTAAGAGCAGTAACTATTCCAGTGATATATATTAAAAGCATTTATCATACATAGATAGTCATCTTTTTTCCAGTCGAATTCAAGTGCAAAGTAAAATGGGAGTTGCGTCTTAGTGCTTTGTATTGTGTTTCAAAACATTTCATCTTCCAATTAAAGACTGAGAGCGAGTCTCATCTAGAACACAGCTTATCTGTATTAAAGACAATGTCAAAATGAGATGAGGGTCCTTACAGAAATTTGATCTATACATCCGAAAGAGAGAGGAATAAAGGTACAATAAGAAATGGTAATATCAAAACTTTTTCAGTTTACAGCCAACAGCTCAACGCTCTCGACAGGTCAAAGAAGATTACCCTAAATATTATAAGGTCGTCGGTGTAGAGCAAGAATTAAGTCGTACTGTTATCACTTCAAGTGCATAAGAAGAAGAAGAAATATCCATGTCTTTTGTTTTTCAGTTAGTGTGTCTAATTCTGGTGCCTCTTCATATGCAGGGCGAGATGATCGGAGCGTGAGAAGCTCCGGCTGCACACGGCGCACTGGAAGGGTTTGGCTCCCGTGTGCTTCCTGAAGTGACGCGTCAGCTCATCGGAACGAGCAAACCGCCAGTCGCAGCCCTCCCACGTGCACCTATACGGCTTCTCACCTGAACACAGAGCACAAAGGACACCAGGTTTGGTTAGTTACACCAAGTCCCGAACACAATACGGAAGAAACTAGCATTCACGGTTAAGGAACAGGTTTCTTTTCACTAACACATTAGTAATACTAAATGAGTAATCTGTGTGGGTAGGGTTCCTCTGTCATCACTATAGTAACCATAACAAACATATACTGAGAGGTGTGGAGCACATAAACTTCACTTAACTCAATCTCTAAGATTAAAGTATTTCAGTATTTTGGTATGTTCGTGAAGGCCGCTGACAAGACCAAACTCATAGGCGGCCATAAATAGCTGCACAATGTTTGCCTTTCTAGAACATGGGGTTTAGAACATGTTTTTTGAAAGATGAGACTTTTTTTCCCTCTCTCTTCTACAAATCAAGTCGGTTTGATGGTCCTTGTGGAAACGCTTAGCACATACATTAGAACAGGCATTTAAACTACACTCTTAAAGGTGCTTCACGATGCCATAGAAGAACCTCTAAATGGTTCCATAAAGAACCTTTAACATCTGAAGAACAAAGGTTCTTTGTGGCAAATGAGGTTCTTCAGATTATAAAAAGGTAAGCAAGACATGCTTCTTTGACTGAATGGTTCTTTGTGGAAGCAAAAATGGTTTTTCTAAGGCATCACTTGAAGAACCTATTGAAGCATTTTTATTTTTAAGAGTGTACTCTTGAATGATTATGAATAATGTGAATTTAAAGACTTCATTTTGTGTCTTTAAAAGGACAGAAATTAAAATTCTGTCAATATTTGTGAGCCTGGACCACAAAACCAGTCATAAGTAGCTCAGATATATTTGTAACAATAGTTTGGGTAAAATTAGCAATTTTATGCTGAAATTCATTAGGATATTAAGTAAAGATCATGTTCCATGAATATATTTTGTAAATTTCCAACCAGAAATGTATCAAAACTTAATTTCTGATTAGTAATATGCATAGCTAAGACAACTTTTTTTTTTTTCCATAGAATAGAATAACAATACTATGTTAATGGCTACAGGGAGTGTTGGGGAGTTAGTTACATGTAGTTACATGTAATGGAATTATGTAATATAATTACACAATAAATGTAACTGCAATCCGTTACAGTTATTAAGAAAAAATGTGAGACACCGAAGTTTCAGGAGATTAGGAGACAGAATAGAACATGTGCTTATTTGGTAACTGCTTTATTTCCTGTTTGGGTTGATCAGTAAAGCTAACCTTGCCTGCTTTAAATGTTTAAAATGGTTAACAGAAGATATTTTGGAGAATGCTTTAACTATTTTTGTCTATACAGTGAAAGTCAATCAGGTCCAAAACAACATTTGACTACGGTGAGAAAATGAGAGAATTTTCAGTTTTGGCTGAACTATCACTTTTAATGGATAATTTGGGCAACAATGAAAATTTAGTGATCATTTTCTCACCTTTATGTCATTTCAAACCTGTATGACTGTCTTTATTCTGTGTGGAACACAAGATATTTTGGAGAATGTTTTAACTATTTTTGTCAATACAATGAAAGTCAATGGGGTCCAAAACAACATTTGACCATGGTGAGTAAATGATGACAGAATTTTCGATTTTGGCAGAACTATCACTTTAATGGATAATTTGCGCAAAATTATTATTTTTTAAAAATAATTTCCTCACCCTCATGTCATTTCAAACCTGTATGACTTTTCTTCATTCTTTGAAACCCAAGATATTTTGGAGAATGTTTTAACTATTTTTGTTGGTACAGTGAAAGCCAATGGGGTCCAAAACAACATTTGACCACAGTGACTTTAATAGCATTAACAAAAACAAAAACATTCTGTGTTACACAGAAGAAAGAAACTCACACAGGATTGGAACAATGTGATGCTGAGTAAATGATGACAGAATGTTTATTTTTGAGGGAAGCATCAGTATCAACGCACATTAAGTGATTTGAGTAATTAAATTATGATTAGTTTATTTAAAATATATTCGTACAAATGACAACCCGAAAACGTCATCCCAATGTTATCAATTACCTTGACTTTTGCCTTTTAGGTAGTAGAAAATGGGAGTCGAAGAACTACAAAGAGTGATACTGCAATTTAAGCGGTTTCAACCTCATGCAGTAGGTGCGGCGCTCAAAAAACAATTAACTAGCTAAACGTCTGAACATGCGCCTGTCTTGAGCTTTAACGTTTGCGAAAAGAGCCCTGAACAGGAATCCTTTAATGACTTGTTTGGAAAGCTCATCTCGTGCGCTGTCTGCCTGAGGCCCCTCGCTTCTCTCCAAGAACTGGTTGGATTGGGTTTTATCTTCATTGGTTATCTGGACATAGTGTGGTTTCACTCATTTATCTATTTATTGATCAAACCTGTTCGAACTAAAAGGATAGTGGCTGGTGATGGCTTTATAATACTACTTAAAGGGATAGTTTATCCAAAAATGAAAATTCTGTCATTAATTGTTAACCATCATGTCATTCCAAACCTGTAAGACCTTCGTTCATCTTCGAAGACAAATCAATTTTTTGATGAAATCCGAGAGCTTTTACTTTGTACTTGAATTTCAGTAAAAATATCCTAATTTGTGTTCCAAAGATAAAATGTCCTACGGGTTCGGAACAACATGAGGGTGAGTAATTAATGACAGAATATTCCTTTTTTAGGTAAACTTTCCCTTAGATATTATTATTAACTGTGTAAATAATAATAATAATAATAAATGCCATTGCACTGTGTAAATCTCATGTGTTTATTCAAATCTAGCAACACCAAAATCATGTCATGTCAAGTCTTCTAGAAAAGAGTGGGTGTTGTTATCTTATCGTAATTGTGCTTTACAACCAGTATGAGCCTGCAATTAGGCTTAGGAAGTATAAATCTATACCTTGAAAATGAAAAAGGCCTGATAAGTGCAATAGCTTATCAGTTGATTAAGTTTACATACCAAAGGCCACATTCCAAAATGTATAAATATTCACTCTTATAGGTCAAATGAGGTCTGCTGTTCTGTTTACCTTTATCTAGATACTAAACATATATCTCTAAATACATATTTTTATATAAGAGTTCAACGCTGAACAATGGATTTTAAATGTGGCCTAGAGGTCATTCAAATGCTGGACGTTATAAATTGATATGGAAAAAAGGAAGTAGAATAGGCTGTTCCTGCTGATGTATTTGGGTCTGGTTTTGGTGCAATCTCATATTAGGAAGCGACGCAGGATAGCTTTCAGGCAGCGTGCAAGAATGAACGCATGTGCATGCCAACAACGCACTTCTGCCCAGCAACATGACAGTAAAGTGCCAAAATAGGAGGCCAGCTTTATCGAGCATAAATAAAACCATTTTTAATTGGGGAAGTCTTACCAGTGTGTGTCCTCAAGTGAGCTTTCAGGTGGGACGACTTGGTGTAAACTTTCTTACAACCTAAAAAAAAGAGAACAACTTTTGTTACTCACAGCTGTTTTTGAGTGCTTAAGAAATGTTGGGAAGCTGTTGAAATTGTACAATCATCAAAACATCAAAAGTATTAAAAATGCAGTTATTTTATTTGATGCATGCACAGTATGACAGGAGTGTGCGTCAATCATTTTTAGAGACTGAGGCTATTGTTAAAAATATAATTCATTATTAAAATAATAAACATTATTAGATATTATAAATGATCAGAATCAAAAGCAATGCAATCACTATGCTTGATACATAAGCAGCAAGACAAGAGTGTTTTAATTTGAGAGATACAAATGTTGGAAGGCTGTTGATAAAATATATAAATTATAAAAAAGAATTAAAATGCTAAATATTTAAATATTTTTATATAATTTGTTGGTATTGAAAAACAATGCAATTTTTATTCTTGACACAAACAGTATGACGAGAGTGTTAAAGAGTGTTTTTAGGAGATTAAAAAAAAATCTCGGAAACCTACTGATAAAAACAATTATATGTTAAAATAATTAAATTATAATTATAAATTATTATAAATTATCAGTATTAAAAACAATGCGGTCATTATGCTTAATTTACGTAAACAGCATGAAAAGAGTGTTTTAATTTTTAGTTTTTAATTTTTAAGATTAAAAAATTGGGAGGCTATTAAAAAATATTATTTAAATTATAAATTGTAGGTACTAAAAACAATGCAATAATTATGCTTGGCACATAAACAGTATGACGAGTGTTTATAAAAGATAAAAAAAATATTTAAATAATTATAAATGATAAAATATTAAAAGTAATGCAGTTATTCTTGATGCATAAACAGCAAGAAAAGAGTGTTTAAATTTTTAGAAGATAAGAATGTTTGGAGGCTATTGATAAAATGTATAAACTATAAAAACAGTTAAAAATTAATAAATATTGAAATTATAAATTGTACAAAAAACAATGCAATTATTATGCTTGATAAACAATATAACAAGAGTGTTTAAGAGTGTTTTTAAGGGATAAAAATATGGTGAGGCTACTGATAAAAAAAATAATGATTAAATAATTAAATATGATTCAATATTAAATATGTAAAAATATAAATATTAAATATATTATATTAAAAAAAATTATTCTTGATGCATAAACAGCAAGACAAGTGTTTTCATTTTTAGAACTGATACTGACAATAATATATATATATATATATATATATATATATATATATATATATATATATATATATAATTAAAAAACTATTAAATAAATTATTGAGTATTTAAATTATAAATTGTGAGTATTACAAAACAATACAATTATTTAGTTTGAAGCATACACAGTATGCCAAGAGAGTTTAATCTTTTGAGAGATAAAAATGCTGAAAGGCTACTGATCTTTTTTTTTAATAGTCAGAAATTAATAAACAAACAATATTTAATATTAATAAAATTCAATGAATGCGCTCGACAAAAACATTTTAGGATTTGTTTTGACAGATAAAAAGCTGGAAGGCTTTTAATAACAAAAATGATTAAAATAACACTAAACTGATTATACATTATAAATCAAAACGGTGCCATTTTAATGTCTGACGCATTAACAATAGGAAAGGAGAGTGTTTTATTCTTTGTAGTCACCAACACGAAATCAGTTGGTTCACTCATCGCCACAGTCACATATAAGAGCATCCTGTTATTTGGTTTCAGTGTGCTTTCTTTTCCAATTAGGAATCCAAAGCCCATCTCATGTCGTTAGCTGTAAAACCCCACTCAGTGAAGTAAAGCAGTGATGGGTTCTTAATTGCGAAGCCCGTCGCTTCAGACATGCAGCTTCTTAGCGTAAATGCACTATTAATGGCACTGTGAGGCTTGTCTGTTTTACAATTTGCCCAGTCAATTTGATGCAACAGGATTCAATAACAATCAGCCTGACGTCAACTCTTTGGCATTCATTTTGAGCGCTGGTTAAAAGGCTTTGGCCGTCCCTGAATTATTTAACAGTGGATTGGAGTGTGTGAGTAAGAAAGTGCAGCAGAAAGCACGTAGTGCTTCAGAAAACACAACAACATCTTACGAATTTCAATTGAAAATATCATTGTACCTGGAAAATCACAGTGGTGTATCCGTCTTTTCTCAAGGTCTGGGTTTGTTCTTCGGTTGTAACGGACAGGCATTGACCCAGGGGTGGCGGGAGCTCGTGTCGAGGTGGGTGTTGGGTGACTGGGCGCGTGGACAGCCATTTTGGAGGCGATAGTGGCGGCGTAAGATGGCGGTGGTGTCAGATTGTGAAGCAGTTCCTTCTGTCTGTCAGGACTGCCAGGTTCCGAAGTGGGAGGTGAGGGGGGAAGATAGGGCATTTTGAGCTGCGAGTGGGCCTGACCCTGAGGATGCACGAAGTGACCCGGGCCGAGAGGGTAGCCATTGGCTGGCATGCCACAGTATGGCTTGGCAGCAGTCTGTTGGGTCGCTAAGTGCAGGTCGTGGAAAGTATGCATCTGTGAGGGCACAGAGTGAGCGTGAGCGTGAGTGTGGGAGTGCGAATTGGCTTGATGGGGGACGTCCAGCTCGGAGTTCAGGAGCTGGAAGAGCGGCCCATCCTGCGGGATGTCAAAGCCTTGCATCTCCTGCTTGACAAACACCCCAGAGTTATCATCCATGGCGTTCATTTCAGAACCCGAAGTGGAATTCGAATTAAAGATGCTGGTGAAATCGGGCAGCGCGGATGAAACGGGGCCTGTCGAGCTCACCGGACACTCGGGATGAGAGAAAGGCGCTGTTACAGGTTCAGTTTTGACCTGGGTGGGGACCGAAGGCCGTGCTGGCCGGCACATCCCCGTTCTGAGATACGCAATGTCGGGGAGGAAGACATTCATGTTGATGCTGTAAGGGGAGCCGTGGTCGTCCCCGAAAAACTGGTCCATTGTGGAGACGCTCTCTCGTCTTAGCTTCTTTGGGTCGGGGAGAGCCACAGGTTGTGGAGACAGATATTTATCCATCTCTAGTTTAGCCTAAAGAGCAGAAGAGAAAAGCATAAAATTGTAAATGCTGTTGTAAAGGCCATTAAAGGCAAACAAGATAAACAGATTTTGAAATTATAACTGCTGGAATATTGCACACGCTGCTTCTGTCAGCAAAGCTGGCCGGATCTCCAGGGACGGCTTGTGTTGGCCGAGCACAAACACCAGTATACATCAAAATTTAGAAAAGCTTGCAAGAATGCAAATATTCACTTACTGTTACAACAATGGCCGACATGCCTGCTTACTCAGCTAACTTGGCTCTGAGTGAAAATATATGGACTACTGAACACAGCAGATACTTAATTCAGTTTAGAATATAAATATATTTTGCATAAAAAATACATTTTAATACTCAGTTCACTCTTAAAAATGAAGCCATAGAGGTAGCATTTTTGGTCCCCCAGAGAACCTTTCAGTGAACAGTTCTTAAAGAGCTATTTTGAAGAACATTTAAAAACTTTAAAGTACCCTTTTTGACTATAAAGAAACTTTTCTGCATTTGAAAGGTTCCATGGATGTTCAAGGTTCTTTATGAAACCACTGATGGCAATAAAGAATCTTTATTTTTAAGAGTGTACACTTGTTCTATGTGATTATTTGCTAATCTGTGTTATGAAAAAAATAAATAAAATAAAATAAATAAAAACAATAAATAAATAATCGGCCGAAATTTACTTGCTTTCCTCTTCAACTGAGGACACTTTGGCATTTTTTGAAATCTTGAACAATGATGACTCCTATAATCATAATCATAATAATCATTTAATCATTTTTTTTTTTCAAAAAGCGGGATAAACACTGGACTTGTTAGCACCACAGTTTAGCTAGAATACAATTAATATTGAATGTATAATTTAGAAAAAAAATCTTTAGTAATATATGAACAAGCAAGTATGTTACAGCAGGTAAAACTAAATATATACATCTAGTGATAAACCGATTATTATTATTTGAGCACATTATATTTCTACTGCCGATATTTGGCTGTTTCGAAGTAACCGATAATCAATATTGGGAAAAGTTACTTTTAAAAGTAATGCATTACAATATTGCATTACTCCCTAAAAAAGTAACTTATTATGTTACTTAGTTACTTTTTAAGAAAAGTAAGGGTTATGTTACTTTTGCGTTACTTTTTAATTCTGGGCCGGGCTTGCTTGTATGTTTTTAATAAAAGTTCTAACAATTTAAAAAGTTCTATTTTTGGCAAATGTAAAGCCCTTTCACACCAGAAGCTTCGGGCTGAAGGAAAAATAAATTCACATCTGTACAGTAGAATGCAGAAAAGTTCAACACTCTTCAGCAATAAAAAAAAGAAAGAAGAACAACAACAAATGTTAGTTTATCTTGAGTATTTTTTGCTTATTAATATGGTTGAATTGGATCCTCGCAGGCCAGCAGAAAATACACTGGTTAATAAAATGGATTAAATACATAAAGGATATTTGTATTATTTTTGCATTTCACTTTATTCATTTTGAGAAATACTGAATCTGTTTTGTGTGTGTGTGAGTGAGATGAATTAATACATTCACATGCATTCTAAAACTGAACATCTTACTCCCGATTTCCCTCAACATGGGGACAGGAGACGTTTAAATCAATAAACAAAATGTATGTTTATCTCATCTGCTGTCAATAAATGCAGGCTATTATGTTTACAGTATATCAGCATTATGAATGCTTGAATGAAAGTGTGTTTACCAGCTGATGTGCGATCGTGTATATATCGAGAGCATGAATCGGTTGTGTTGCCGTATGGAGCAGTCAGAGGTAAAGCATTTATCAAGTCTTCTTCGATATGTCTCTGCTACATTCCGCCTTAGACTGTAAAACAGCGCTCATACCACAAGCTCAAAACAGACTTGCTGACAGGTGGAAAGCATGCTGGAGAGATTGCTCAGCCTTTCCAAATTGCCACCCAATTATCATAAAACCGTAATCAGCAGAAAATGGTAAATCAAGACTCATTCATTGCTTCCTGAAAGTAACATCTATAGAGGAATAAACGTGAGGGAAAATGAAAACACTCAAACGCGTAAATGCATACATAGACACTCGGAATGCCAGAGCTCTTTACGCGGCTGCTACACATAGCTATTTCTGGATTTAGATCTTCCAGCTGTTCGTCGGACATGTATCTCTTTCACAAGTTTTCAGATTGAGGCTCGGCGTTGCTGGGAAGTTTCAGTTCGGAGCGCAAGAGCAGCGTGCGTGGGTGAGGAGGGGGAGTCAGTTGTTGACGGTTCGGTAGCCAAGAAACCAACTGCAAGCAACTGACAGGAGTCTGTGTGCGCTACCCGACCCAGCCCAGACTCTCCCCTGCGTTACAGCCACGGGGAAATCCCAAAAACATCACCAAATGCTTTGGAAATACACGAGTGATTCCTCATTTGAGGACGCTTTGGAAAACTTAAACATTTGAACAGCGATTTTCTTTATATTATGCTGTGCGTAAAAGGAAGGACGTTATAGCAATGACATTATTTATTGTTTGTTTGTATTTGGAGAACACGGGATAAGCACTGAACCAGCAAACACAAATTGCGTAGGTAACTTTGCATTTCTAGAAATAAACTTAAAAATTTAAATTCTCAAATAACAACCCTCTGTTGTAAAAACTCAATGCAGATAATGATTTAAAATTCTTAATTAATTAACTCTTAATTAAGTTCTAATCGCATTTTTAAACTCTGACTGACATGGTGTAAATGGTTAAGAATTTTTAGAAAGAAAGAAAAAAAAAATCGATTAGGTTATGATGGAAATTAGCATTTAAAAAAAAAATAAAAGTACAAGCAGAGATTATAGGCTATATAGGCTATATATAACTGAAATACGTTCTTATGACAATGTAAAGTAGAATCGTCCTGGATTTAACACTTTGTTGTGCGTTTAATGAAAATAAAAAAGGTACAAATTCTAGAAGGGATACAATTCTAAAAATCTGAAAGCTATCTTAAAAAACGACGAACAGTATTTAAGGAAACACAATAAAAAGTTAGTTCATTTTAAACTAGATTTAATTATTCCTCTCTAGAATTATCGAATGGAATAGAAAAGTTCCTTAAATTTAAGAATCGCAGACTGGCTTGAAGCATTTGATGAGGCATGATGCTGATGGGACTGCAGGCGTGCAGCCTGCCGCATCATCTACAACGGCCCACCTTACACACGACTGGATGCATTTGATCTTCAATTCATCCAGTGAAATAGTCATATCTCAAAGCAAAATGAAAAACCTAAGCTCAATTCAAAGAACTGATAAAAACAATTACCTGAGAATAGTCGTTTGGTAAGCTCCTTTCCGTGTCGGGATTCTTGGTTTCAAAGGAAAACAGAGAGGAGTCCTCCTGAAAGCCGTCGGACAGTGAGGGTTTGAGAAGCGAGAGAAAGTCATCTTGTCCCGGTGCGAGCGCAGCGCTCATCGTAAGAAGCGTGGCGGCCATAAAGCCGTGGATGTGATGGAGAGAGGGTCCGCAAGATGTATTTTGATAGACGTTGAGGAAGGGGAGGTGATTGTATGGTGCATGGAATGACACCCGTGCGTGCGCTTTCGGTAGTAATGTCCCGTTTCGCTTCGCCCCGCTCCTGGAGGTTCGGGATATATGTATAATCGCCGAAAGGGCGGAGCCTGACTCTGACAGAGACTGAGAAAGTGAGACGGCAACACCTTTACTACTGCTGTTACTGTAACAGCGCAACAAACCCGTCAAAACAGAGAGTTAAATCCGTCCAGCCCTTTACGTCTTTTATTTAGTATATAAATAATGACGCCAGTACAACATACTACAAACAGAACAGAAATAGCTAATGTGTTCGAATCGTTTTCATTGTTTTTATAGGTTAATTCAAAGTTCATTTCACGATGAAAACATTACTATCTTATTTAATACAGAAAAAAGTGTTTTGTGTTGGTCAAAATAACTAGCTACAAGTAAATAGCCAACAGCAGAAAAGTAGTAAAACCGGATCTTTTTCAGTGAAGATTCCCAAACGATTGACTCGTGTGAGTCGACTCATTTAAGTGAACCAACAACGTATAGCGTAATGGTCCGATTCCCGATTCTTATGAGCCGGTGCTTTTGAATCACACTTATGAATCTCTTACTGGATTACTGTATATGTTAGTCACTTACAGAACGCACATAATAAGTTATATTGTACATAATTAACACGATTGGCTACACATTATGCATTATATGACATTTGCTGTAATCAGGTGTATTTAAAAAAATGAATGAATATTTTTCATATTTGCCTACACTTGCTACTTTTATGAATACATTGGGCCAAATTCTTATGCGTTTATGTTGACTCTAAAACATTTGTGACCTTGGACCACAAAACTAGCCTTAAGTAGCACAGGTATATTTGAAGCAATAGCCAATAATACATTGCATGGGTCAAAATGATACATTTTTCTTTTATGCCAAAAATCATTGGGATATTAAGATCATGTTTCATGAGGATATTTTGTAAAATTCCTACTGTAAATATATCCAAACTTAATTTTTGATTAGCAATATGCATTGCTAAGAACTTAATTTGGACAAATTCATATTTTGATATTTTTACACCCTCATATTCCAGATTTTTAAATAGTTGTATCTCAGCCAAATATCATCCAATCTTAAACTATCTCAACTTACATCAATAGAAAGTTTATTTATTCAGCTTTCAGATGAGTATAAATCTTAATTTAAAGAAATTGACCCTTGTGACTGGTTTTGTGGCCCATGGTCACATTTTGCAGGATTTGCTTTGAATCGATTCGTTTAAGAAAACCAACAACGTATAGCGTGTTTGTCCGATTCCCGACTCATATGACTCGGTGCTTTTAATGAATCACACTTACAGATCACTTACTGGATTAATGTATCTGTTAGTCACTTACAGAACACAAATATTATGTTATGACGTACTTAATTAACATGATAGGCTACAAATTATGACATTTGCTGCAATTAGTGGTATTTTTTTTATTTTTTATTAATGAATATTTCCCACAATTAGGCCCACACTTGTTTGGCAGGCTATTTGTATGAATACATAGGGCCAAATTCTATCGCGTTTATGTCGCCTCTAAAATGATAAACACATTTTACAGGAATTTTATTAATTTTCATTTTTTTAATATAACTTTTATTATTATTAATATGTGACCCTGGACCACAAAACCAGTCATAGTGGTAATTTTTTTTTTTTTCAAATTGAGATATATACATAAACCAAAAGCTGAATAAATAAGCTTTCCATTGATGCATGGTTTGTTAGGATAGGACAATATTTGACCGAGATACAACTAGGCTATTTGAAAATCTAAATATTAAGAAAATCATCTTTAAAGTTGTCTAAATGAAGTTCTTCCATGCATATTGCTAATCAGAAATTAAGTTTTGATATATTTACAGTAGGAAATTTACAAAATATCTTCAACATGATCTTTACTTAATATCCTGATGATTTTTGGCATAAAAGAACTCAATGATTTTAACCCATACAATGTACTTTTGGCTACTGCTACAAATATAGCCGTGCTACTTATGACTGATTTTGTGATCCAGGGTCACATATGGTAACAATAAGGTTCTATTAGTTAATGTTAGTTATTATATTAACTAACATAGACAAACAACGAACAATACATTTATTCCAGTATTTATTCATCGTTGTTAATGTTAGATAATAAAAATAGTTCATGTTAATTCACGGTGCATTAGCTAGGCCTAATGTTAACAAGCACAACAATTGATTTTAATAATGCATTAGTAAATGTCAAAATTAACATGAACTAAATTAATAAATTCTGTAGAAGTAGTATTTAATGTTAACTAATGAACCTTGCTTTAAATGTTACCATTATTATTTCTTTTAATATGTTATCTGTTATGTTCATCTGAGATTTCATCAGTCAATGCGATCAGATTTTTTTTCTTCAAATATTTCTTCCTCGAAAGCACTAAAAAAATCGTTCATGGAACCGTTAAAGTACCGTAATCCTTAAATCCCTTACAATTCTCATCCCTAATAACAAGGTACAGCTGCTACCAAGTTTTAAAGACGTGTCTGTCAGCACGTCTGCGTTTACAGTTTACAAAGCTGAAATATAAGGCTTATTTACAAACGGTGAATGATACCCAACCAGAAAACAAATGTTTACCATAATTCCACTTTAAAAGTAACACAACACGGCAAATGAAAATATCCATCTCAAGCAGACTCAATCAATGAAATGAATCAATAAAATGCAGCTTACTGTTACGGCTCTTCTTGTTGGACATTCGAGCCTGTGGTGCGTAACATTAAGATGACACAAATAAGCGGACGATGCGGCTGCGATTAAGGTATGCGCACGCTGTTCTATTTTTATCAGCAGCGTGTCTCGCGTCTTACAAATCAAAACGGAAGGATCCGGATCTTATTACTATCAAATGATATCTTTACGGAGTAAAAAAAGTAGAAATGCTTAGGAGTGTTGCTTATACAATTTGAAACTTAAGTAGCTAACTAAAGTAGACCTACTTTAACAACAAACTCACACGCCTGCTTCATTGATTTATTGCCATTAAAAAGAAAATTCATAGTTTGCGGTTTACATTCTTCATGGCTACACATCAAACCTGTGTAACTTGTTATGTAATAGGTCTTTTAAAACAGACTTTCATCCGTGATTGGATGACACAGAGCATCCTAAAGTCTTAAACAAGTCGGACGAGTCTCTATTTAGTTTTCCGTTTGACTTTTCTGTACCATTCTGGAACGTCTTTATTGGTCTGTTAAAAGAAAAAAAACATCATTGTTAAATATCTTTGAGCATTTCTTTGGACTTTGCGCTTTGAGTAAAAAATCTGTAAAAGTTAATGCAAGTCCAACCACAAGAAATTTATCAGCGGTTCGAAAAAATCTTTAAAATGTGTTCTTTTTTGTTTATGGAGAAGACAAAATACTGTTTGAAATGATCTGTGCATGGGTAGTTAGGCCAAGTAAAACTTACAAACACTGTGGGTTTGGGACCATAGCTGTATTGCTCCTCATCTGTGGTTTTAAAATCTTTGGGTCTGTGAACTGCTGTCCCGGTGCCGTCAGTCTCAAGCTCAGGTAGGGACGCAGATAGTGGCCCGCTGTGCTGCTGTGAACGCATGCTAATCAGGACTTGCTTCATCACAGAAAGTTCCTGTAACAGATTAAAGAACAAATCAGTGGTAGCCTGAAGGTTAAAGAGCTTCATCCTAGAACAGGGTTCCCCAAATCTTACTCTGGAGGTCCAATGCGCTGCAGAGTTTAGCTCCAACCCTGATCACACTCACCTACCTGTTATTCTCTAATGATCCTGAAGACCTTGATTAGCATGCTCAGGTGTGTTTGATTAGGTAAGAGCTAAACTCTGCAGGAAAATGGATCTCGAGGTCCAGATTTGATGATCCCTATCCTAGAATATCGTTTGTGACTTTCACAACAGGTAAGAAACTGCCGGCAGCTTCTTTGGTGCTTTGATTGCAGTTTTGTTTTGCCAGCAGTGCTATGCCCTTAGGTAGAGCGATTAAGATTGAAACTGCAAACACAAACATCCCATGTGTCCTGATGCAGGATGTCAACATTCCAAAACATCCATTCAAATGTGTGTTATTTAAAACACTGTTATTTGCATATATATTTTGCCATGAAACAACAAAAGAATTTTGAATTTCTGCACACCTTTTTTTGTACAACAGTTTACAGTAATATCAAATTTTTAAAGTCCCCCTGTAGTCAGAAATTGTATCCCTTAAAACTAATCTGATCATCAAAATTACATATTTAAATGTTTTTCTTGTGAAAATAAATATTAAAAACACCACATAGACAAATAAACAACATAATTTTTTTTTTTGATTTTCACTACAGGGGGAGTTCGGAAAAAGACAAATAAATAGCATAAAAAAACCTAAGCAACTTATGAACTGTATTCCAAAGCCATATAACAAATAACAATTTTATTATAAACAAATATTTAAATTTGAGTCGTTACAACTGTGCTCAGAATCAGATGAAAAAAACAACAACAATAATAATAAGAATAAAAATTACAGCCACCAAATGCCATTTTCTTTTGCATGCCTACATTTGCAAGACTTTGTATTTAGGTACTTTTAAAGACTTTAAAGGAGAAGTTCACTTCCAGAACAAAAATGTACAGATAATGCAGTTACCCCCTCTACATTTATAATTCAGGATATATTTCAGAAGTGTCTTATCTAGCGAAACGATTGGTTATTTATTTTTTATTATTTCAATTTATATACTTTTTAACATCAAATGCTGGTCTTGTCTTGCTCTGTTTTTTTCCCAGTTCAATACAGTTAGGGTATGTTGAAAAACTCCCATCGCATTTTCTCCCTCAACTTCTAAATCGTCCTGCATTGCTGTTTTACCTTTTTTGTTAAGGGTGTTTGATCTTCTTTGCGTGTTTACTTTGCAAACACTGGGTCGGTACTTCTGCAGCGATGTAGGATGATTTTGAAATGATTTTTGAAGTTGAGGAAGAAAATAAGATGGGAGTTTTTCGACATAGGCAAGACAAACTGTCTTTGAACCAGAAAAAAAAAACAGAGTTTAGGCAGAGCGAGACAAGACGAGTGTTTAAGGTTAAAAAGTATATAAATTATAATTAAAAAAAAAAATTACTAAAATCATTTACAACTACATTTGGGATCGTTTGAAGCCGCAGTTAAACTGCATTTTGGAAGTTCACACTCAGGGAAGTCCACTATATGGAGAAAAATCCTGAAATGTTTTCCTTAAAAACTATAATTTCTTTACAACTGAAGACAGACGACATGAATATCTTGGATGACAAGGGGGTGAGTACATTATCTGTAAATTTGTGTTCTGGAAGTGAACTTCTCCTTTAAATATAGTTGCTTGGGCTACTTATAGGGTTTATTTATTTATTTTTTATTTGTCCTTTTTGGAGCTAGACAGATAATAAGAATAATACAAACTATTTATATACAGTGTTGGAGGTAACACATTATATAACTTAAATGAAAATATTCTATTTAATTTTTATTTATTACATACACGTACCCTTGTTACGTGTACTGCGTTAGGCTAAATGAGACTTGTCATATTATTGCTCTTTTGTTGATTGTGATTGCTTTCATTGTCCTCTTTTGTAAGTTGCTTTGATTAAAAGTGTCTGCTTAATGTCTAAATGTAACTTTGGTTATATAACCAGATTAAGTTAAGTAATTAGTAAAGTTTGGAAAAGGACAAATAAACCGGAATAAAAATCTTCCACTTTGCTGAACGGAAGTTCTGAAATCCTACTTACAACTGTGTTCAGATTATGAAATAAATAAAAATAAAAGTTACAGCCACCAAATGACATTTGCTTTTGCATGCCTTGTAACCAAACATTTGCAGGACAGTTCAAAATTAAGTATCACATTTTCAATACTTTCATATGTTAGTACTTTAAAAGACTTCATATATATTTGAGCTAGACAGACATTAGGAATAATATGGATCACTTATAAACAGTGTTGGGGTAATGCATTACAAGTAACTTGAGTAATGTAATCTTTAATGTACTTTTTTCAAGTAATTAGTAAAGTAATTCATTACTTTGAAATTTACAAGAAAATATTTGAGCTACTTTTTCAAACAAGTAATGCAAGTGACTTTGCTTTCTCATTTATTGACTGAGACCTCTCTTGTTTCCATCGTAAGTTCAGAGGCGTTGTGTGTGCTGTGTAAACATGATGCTCTCTGTAGTTTTAGACTAAATGTCAACATGTATTTACTCATCCCACTTGTGCAAAAACAGATTCAATATTCTTAGAAATAATTAAAAAGTGTGAAATGCAAACTCAGAATATTCTACAAACCTGCATTAATTAAATCTATTAAATAACATTAATATACTTTATGTATTTAATCTCACTGCTGACCTTTGATGGTCCATTTCAACCATACAAATAAGCAAAAATCACCTTAGTGTTTCTTTATGTCTTATTTGGATTTATTGTTCGTTTTTGATTTACTGTTTTTGTTATTATTTTTTTTGTTGGCAAGCCCAGCCCAGGAGAGAAAAAAAGTAACACAAAAGTAATGCAATGCATTACTTTCCATAAGAAGTAACTAAGTACTGCAGTTAGTTACTTTTTATATTGTAATACATTACTTTTAAAAGTAATATGGTGTTTTTTAACCCTACTGGAGCTTGGCAGACATGTTCAGTGTCTTTGAAATGACATGAATGTGAATAAGTGACATTATTTGCATTTGTGGATGACCTATTCCTATATGTGACCCTGGACCACAAAACCAGTCATAAGGTTAAATTTGACAAAACTGAGATTTATACATCATATGAAAGCTCAATAAATAAGCTTTCTATTGATGCATGGTTTGTTAGGATAGGACAATATTTGACCGAGATACATCTATTTGAATATCTGGAATCTGAGGGTGCAAAAAAATCAAAATACTGAGAAAATTACCTTTAAAGTTGTCCAAATTAGGTTCTTAACAATGCATTTTACAAGTCAAAAATTACATTTTGATATATTTACAGTAGGAATTTTACAAAAAATCTTCATGGAACATGATCTTTACTTAATTTCCTAATGATTTTTGGCATAAAAGAAAAATCAAAAATTTTGACCCATGCAATGTATTTTTGGCTATTGCTACAAATATACCCCAGCGACTTAAGACTGGTTTTGTGGTCCAGGGTCACATATGTGCAATTGTTTTTTGCAGATACTTTTCTTTCTTTCGTGCTCTCTTTCTACCTCTCTTTCTTTCATTATCGCTCTCTTTTATATTTAATTGGAAGTGGCTCACAATACACCACACATATACAAAAAAACATTACAGAAACCTGCCGGAGAAGCCTGGGGGTCCATGTAAACACTTCATTCATACAGTAAGTTCAGTGGTAATTGGAGGCGTTTCTTCATAACCTCTTCAGTACAAGGGGCGCCCTTAGAGTACCTCTACAAAACACACACAACCCTGCTTTAGTGTAAATACTTCTGAATCAATTGAAGGAAACGCCCTCAAACACAACAGTTGTTCTTTCAATACTCTGAAGTCATCAGAGTCATCATATAGTTCTGAGAACGGATAAGGTTTGCTGAAAAATGTTTCTGTATACATGTCACTAAAGAAAATAATTACCCAGTATCTCAGTTTTTAAACAAACTGGCACAGAGGATGTAAGGGTGCTTAAAAAGAGAGAAACTCCAATATCGCTTCAACGTTTTTCTTCATATTTATTAAAAAAAGTCATACTTATTAAAAAAGTAACACTTTACAACAAGGTTCCACTAGTTAATGTTAGTTAATGTATTAACATTAACAAAGATTAATAAATGCTGTAATTAATTTACTGTTTATTTGTTAATGTTAGTTAATGAAAATACAGTCATTCATTGTTAGTTCATTTTAATGCATTAACTAATGAAAACAAGCACAACTTTTGATATTAATAATGCAGTAGTAATAAATGCTGTAGAAGTATGGCTCATTCTTAATGTTAACTAATGAACCTTATTGTAAAGCGCTACCAAAAACTATATAAAATAAATAAAAATAATAAAAAGCTGTTTTACTGTAAGGTAATACTAAAAACAAATACTTGCTGACAACCGCATATTAATAAGTAATTTATGTTCATGATTCCTGTGTTAAACCACAGTCTTGTCTCAGCTACAACCTATCAGCAATTTGTGGCTGGATTTGGAATTAAAAAGAAAGAAAGAAAAAAAAGTCATGTTTCTACCTGACTTGTGTGAATAAATTAAAAATGTTTACAGAAAAAGACTGTAATGTCAGATCACGTTGTGAGATGCTGTTGATACTCGTGTTCCAGCATGCAGATAAAAATCACAGATGCCAGAAAGCTTTTCAAAAAACAAACAAAAAAAGCACTGCTGACAGATATAGAAGATACTTTTAAGACTACAGAATACGGCACAAAAAAAACTGTACATACTTGGCCTTGAGTAAAAAGAGGAAAAGGGGGCAGACATTCCAAATTATGTAACAGGAATGCTGCTACAGAAAAAAAAAATCAACTTGTTTAAAGGAACGCAATATGTAGTGAACAGCGTTATATGCAAACGGTTACTATTCACACGTACGACGGCAATGTAAAATATCCCCTGCTAGCACATGACCGGCCGGTTCAGCGGCGAATGTAGATCAGCCCAATGCGTAAGAGTCATTCAATATTTCTATTTATCACTGCACGACCATATGCGCTGGCATGCCAAAAAGCGCCAGTGAGGAGCAGCTGTCTGTGAGGATTGCATGCTTTCTGCCAACATGCCACTGGAAGTTGTGAAGTCGGCACAGTGTGTGCCAGCAGTATTTGGTTGAAAATAGCTCTAGATTGCACCGGAGCTTAATCTGTTACGCCCTGCCCTTAATATCCCAAGAGTTCAACATGTCAGTGTACCTTCATGTGCCTTTAAGATACAGGACAACTCCATTCATTTAACCATCAAAAGGAATTTTTTGTTGCGTCATTCAAAACACTAAATCCAGAACCCATGGGTCAAGTAGATTTTGGCGTTACACATGGGTTCCCCTCAATGCAGCAATGTATTTAGCTGTCTGTCAAAAACAACCACAAGCAGCAAGATTACTAATCTGACTTGAGCATGGGAAACAGTTGACCTGAGAGACTGGATTTTCTAGTTACTCAGTGCATCTCAGGAACCTCTAGGAAAGCTGTTGTCGCAAGTGAGCTGTACTGAAAGCTTCCTACACATACAAAGCTGAGGCATCCATTGATCAATTTACTACAGCTGCAGATTCCTAATTTGCTAGGAGGTTTTCGACGAAGGTATAACTTGTTTAGAGAGTAAACTGCAGGTACGTACAGTAAGTACTAATTGGAAAGGGAGGCTGGGTGACTGAGTGACAGTGAAACAGGACACACCTAAACTAGTGTTTGTGTTTGTTGTGGGAACTACTCTCTTAATATTGTCATGTGTCGACACATTTAAATGGACAATGCATCATTACATTCCTCCAAAAAAAAAAAAAAAGGTTTTAAGTGAGCAATAACTCATGTTACTGTTTTTTTTTTTTACTAATTAATGATTTAGAATTTTCTAAAAACATTATAAATATGCATTAAAATTGCTTGATAATGTGGACAAAAGGTTAATGGTAAAATACAGTAAATTTGCCAAGCTAAAATAATAGAATGTAAAATAAAAAAAAGGGAAAAGAAAAATCTTTCAACTCAACATCAGTCATGATATCACATTGCCAAAATGACTTATGAAAAATAGTTTAGAAATTAGTCAGACTGAAGGACATGCTGGGGATTGACTCTGACCGAACAATCTCTAATATGTTATACTGTATTTACAACATGTTACAGTATCAGGTTTTTTTTAATGGTCATTGTGAGTCACCCCATAGGATGTTCTGATATGGGGTCAGTTGTTCAAAAAGTTTAATCTGGATCAGAATGATCTGGATTTGGAAATCCCATGTTTTGGTATCCAGTATCAGGTAACCCTTCGTACTTTTATGCTGGTTTTTCAAAGCAAAATTGGATTGGATTGGATTTTCACAAATAACTATTTCTGACTAGTCCATCTCTGAAGATGGTGCCAATGTAGTTTACAATCAGTGATTAAAAAACCCCAAAAAACTTTTAATTAAATATAATATTTTTGTTTGATATTGACAGCTGTTTGGGCATTTGGGGATATAGTATGTTAAAATGTTGCAATTTTTGGACCATTTGTAAAGTTTTATTACATTTTTTGTTTTTGAAATCCACTCTTCTGTTGGGATCACAATGATCCAGTTTTATTGGATCAAACGTATCCCAATCTTACTAAAACGTTTTGAACAACACAAACTGAGTATTTAATCCAAATCAAAACCAAGACTGGATTTTGAGATCTAATCTGACATCAGAATACTTCTTTTGAACAATCAATTTTTAAGATTTGATTCAATATGATGGCCAAATCAAAGTAACTTTTGAACAAATGTCCCCTGGAGATCAATAACAGCATTTAAAATGTATATTATATATTTTTAATATATTATACTTTCTTTTACATTTATTACAAAGTTTATAGACCTGTTTCATAGACAGGGCTTTGCCTTATACAAGTGCCTTGTGCTTCTTGAGACAAAACAAAGGCACCTAATATATTTTAACATCAGTCAGTGCAAGTTTTTTTTTCAGTTGAAACAGTCAGACTTACATTTTAGTCTAGGACTAAAGGTTAACGGTTTCTATGATATCTACGTTATTTAGACATTGTGGGAAATAGGAAAGTAACATATTACTAATGAATTACATTTGGGATTTTTGACACTGGAATTGTAAAATGAAAGATTAGTGTACAGTACAGTACAGTATGACTCACAATATTCCAGCTTAATCATGTGTATGACTCTGTCCACCCAAGACTTGGAAGTTCATCGTGGGATACTGATCTTAGCAAACTAAACACAGCACTCATCCAAATCTAAATTTTGGGTTTGGTAAGATTTACACAAATTAGTAAAGAAGCTGTAAAAATAAACAAGGACACAATAAAACGGATAGTTTGCCCAAAACGAAACTTCTGTCATTAATTACTGACACTCATGTGATTCCAAACCTGTAAGACCTTTGTTCCTTTTTTAAATAACAAATTAAGATATTTCTGATGAAATCCAAGAGCTTTCTGACCCTGCATAGACAGCAATGTAACTAGCATGTTCAAGGCCCAGAAGGACATCGTTAAAATAGTCCATGTGACATCAGTGGTGCAACCGTAATCTTAAAAAAGTTATGAGAATAAATTTTGTGCACACAGATAACAAAAAGTATGACTTTATTTAACAATTCTTCTTTTTCACATCACCGTCCACCACTATACCCTAGAGTACAGTTGAACCACTGATCTCAAATGGACTATTTTAATGATGTCTTTATTACGTTTCTGAGCCTGTGAATGTTTCAGTTGCATTGCTGTCTATGCAGGTTAAGAAAGCTTTCAGATTTCATCAAAAATATCTTAATTTATGTTTAGAAGATGAACGAAGGTCTTACAGGCTTGGAACGACACAAGGGTGAGTAATTTATGGCAGAATTTTAATTTTTGGATGAACCTTTAAGGTTCTTCTGGCGGATCTGGCAGCTATGGTAACCTGTTCTTATTCCGAGGTCACCATAGCCGGCAGATCCAGTCTATATCCAAATCAGATGGTCACTGCAGTCCCTGGATCCAGATGGTGGATCAACACCTAGAGACAACCTCTGAATGTCAGCGGAGACTAGATGAGCCCCGGAGACAGATCATCATTGGTGCAAGACCACGAGAACCAGATAAGTCCTTTACAAATATGACTTTGCTGCAACGTTGAACTTTCGCACTATTGACACTATTGTCCTATTTAATACTGTAAAGTTGCTTTGACATGACCCGTATTGTTAAAAGCGCTGTATAAATAAAGGTGATTGATTAATTGATTCTAGATTCTTTTCTCTCAAAGTATGAAAGGAAGCCAATTTGTATTTTGGTTTGGGTACTTCTTATTCAAGAGAAAAAAAAACAGACAGAGAATTGTATTATTCCTTTTAAATCAGCTGACAAAACAGTTACCTCTCTGTGGTTCAGGAGTCTCTCCAAATCTGCAGCCATGTTGTTTTTCACCTGCAGTAGTGTAATCTTCTCTTTCCGTAGTGCACTGTGAAAATTCACACAAAAAGTGTCAAAGAGAAGATGTCTTGAGCTTTGACAAGTCTGTGTAGTAATTAGCAAAATGCATTTACAAAATTCATTTAATTTTTATGACTTAACTAGAATAGGTCGTTCTAGATTAGATTACTAGAGAGTGTTTTATAAGAAAATACTACTGTATATCAGTCTTTTCACTTCAAAACTTCATATTGGTCAACACTTTATTTTAACGTCAAATTCTCACTATTACCACTATTAACTACAACTTTTGCCTCAATAAAGTCCTTATTTGCTGCTTTTGTAATAGTTATTAGTTGTTAAATTGAGGTATTGGGTAGAATTAGGGATGTAGAATATGGTCATGCAGAATATGTGCTTTATAAGTAAGGAATAATTTACGACAGGCCGTTGAAGAAAATAATGCAATAATGAAAATCATGATGTAGCCTTGACGCAAAGCGGAGTCAATTATTTTGCTTATTCTATGGTTCCCACGCCCCAAGACATCGATCAGATGATATATTTCAAGACATTCATCCGGTTTTTGTCCTTAAACCGCTATTGTGTGTAGGATTAATTTCTTATGCAGCTCATCCAAAGCCTTTGTTGCTAATTCCAAAACGTCATTTTATACCTAGTAACGACGCTTGAGCCGTTGATAGCAAACTAATCAGTTAAAAATGAAGTTTAGACAGACCGATAGAAAGGGAGACGGAAAGAGAGAGTGAGAGAGAGATTAAGATCATGAATTACCTCTCAAGAAAATTTAAGTTCATTTTCTTCAAGACAACGCTGTTGTTATCTCGCTTGTGAGAAATGTCATGTAGTTTTTAAGTTGTTAATCGTCAGAACAGCGCTAACAACATTAGCGTGTATGCTAACGTGTGTGCAAACTATGTGTGTGCGTCTGTAAGGGTGAGAGAGTGGGAGAAACAGTGTATGTGCTTTCCGTACATAATAAGATGTAATATTGTGGCAAAAACATAGAAATAATTTGTTGTTTTTATCCTATTGTTTACTGTGTTTATTTGTTTGCCCAGTGGCATTGTGGGTTTTGGTTATTTAGCTGTTTTGGGCTGTAAGGAAGGACCTTTGAAATAACTGAAATCGTGTGGTGAAGTGATATAGACATGTAATGCGGCCAAGTGATGCCTGGAAATACGTTCCACGTGCGTTTCCCTGAAAATAATGCACGTCAATAGAACATTCGTCAGCCAATCAGATTCAAGCATGTAACAGGCCCATAGAATAAGTACTAATAAACAGCTAATATGGTAATAATAGGCTATTAACTAGTTAATAGTGAGAATTGGTGTTACCTTCATGTTTAATTTTACTTGCTGATGCTTTGTAATTATTTGTGAAATTTACCACCAATTTCTGATTGAGAATTGTTTGTACACCAAATTTTCTTCATGGCACATGAGTTTAAAAGTCACCTGTTTCTCTTGTGAAATACAGCACTGAAGGTCATACATGACAAAAACTGCATTTCAACAGAGCAAATCTTCGTCAAGCATATGGCATGGTTAATGAGTGCTGACAAACATAGTGAGCAGAAAGTGCTTGTCTGTGTCCAACCAATTCTACAGAATTAACACTGAGCTGTGAACAAACTCTTAACATATAGGGCTTGACAGAACTAGTTAAGCAAAAACACTTCAAATAAAACGAATGTGAAATCAATGAGCGATAAATGAATTGCATACACCTCACTGACTGCACAGCAACCTTTGATATAAAGATAAAGTTCTGAAATGATCCTTATCCAAGAACAGTCCCCCCGACCTTCTAATAAAGTCTTATAGATGCTGATATATAGGAGAGTCATTTACATATTTTTCACATTAGCCCCAGGAGGACGTCTAAAGACACTAATACAGGAGAAAACCTGCTTGTACAGTATGCATATGCAGGTAAGGGATTGTAGCTGTCATTGACATGTGACAGAGCCAAGAAAAAAACCATCCAGCCGTATATGCATGCACGCACATGCACTCCTACTAAAAAGCTGTCAGATGGAGCCTGACCTTTATTGGCAGGTGCATTACCTTTGCTCCTCAATGAGGAATGTATTTAAGTTATTTCAGATATTGCCTACTACCTTTCTTCAGCCGATACAAATGCATACCTTGGAACATGCACATTAGTAGTCAAAAACCGTTGCGACTATTGTTAGAAAACAATGGCAACGATTCTATGGCGACTCCACCTATATCCTTTCAAAATAAAAGCTTTGTAAAGATTTCAAATGTACTCTTGTATCAAAACAGGATGTATCCATAAATCTGTGATAATCATTTACTTCCCCTTTACCTTACTTCCTCTTCTAATCGCGTGAGACGTTCTTTCAGTGTTTGGATCTGAGTGTCCCTCTGGCGCACGGTCTCAATCAGGTAGCTGTGCGGCTGCTGGGCTTGCTGAAGAAGCTGGTTGGCTGCCTCCAACTGAATGTAAAAAGAAACATAATCAACATCATTTCTTATGGATGCATCATGTAACAGTATCTTAATGTTTATTGACTGATATTACATACAGTTGAGGTCAAAAGTTTACATACACCTTGCAGAATCTGCAAAATGTTAATTATTTTACCAAACGATGAGGGATTACATGTTATTTTTTTATTTAGTACTGACCTGAATAAGATATTTCACATAAAAGACATATAGTCCACAAGAGAAAATGATAGTTGAATTTATAAAAATGACCCCGTTCAAAAGTTTACATACACTTGACTCTTAATACTATGTTGTTACCTGAATGATCCACAGCTGTGTTTTTTTTTTTTTGTTTTTTTTTTGTTTAGCGATAGTAGTTCATGAGTTCACTGTTTGTCCTGAACAGTTAAATTGCCCGCTGTTCTTCAGAAAATTCCTTAGGGTCCACAAATTCTTTGGTTTTTCAGCAGTTGTATTGTGTATTTGAAGTCTTTCCAACAATGACTGTATGATTTTGAGATCCATATTTACACACTGAGGACAACTGAGGGACTCATACAACTATTACAAAAGGTTCAAACAATCACTGATGATCCAATAGGAAAAACTATGCATTAAGAGCCTGGAGGTGAAAACTTTTGAACAGAATGATGTGTCATTTTTTCCTATTTTGCATAAACATATATTTTTTCATTTAGTAATTCCTTTTAAAAGCTACAGAAGATACATGTTTCCCAGAAGACCAAATAAGTTAAATTAACCTTGATTTTAATGCATTGTTTCCTTCTGAACATCAGTGAGCATTTGAACCTTCTGTTTAATTTAATTGTAAAATGTTTATTTTTCATAATCTTACATGTTTTATTGTAATCTTTAGACAATCTAAAAATAAATATTCAATGTTTATATGTACAAAATGTACAAAAAAAAAATCTATTTTTAGTTTTATAGTTTTATATAGTTTCATTAATTGTTTATTAATTACCATTTACCAGCAAGTTTTTTAAAGAAATTTTCTTTGCGAGTTTATATCTTGAAAGTCTTTTTTTTTTCTCAGAATTGTGTGATACAAACTCAAATCACAATAGCAAGATATGAAAAAAAAGTCATAATTGAGTTTATAAAAGAGTTTATATCTTGCAATTCTGATAATTGTTTTTGCAATTGCGAGTTTGTATCTCACAATACTGACTATAACTTACAACTGTGAGTTTAAATCATGCAATTCTGAGAAAACTGTGAGCTTATATCTTGGAATTCTGACTTTATAACTCACAATTGCAAGTTTATGTAATTCTGTGAAAAAAAAGCCAGAATTGCGAGTTTGTATCATAAAAACAATTCTTACTTTTTTTTCCTATCAAATGAGTTTGTATCGCAATTCTGACATTTTTTCCTTGCAAATACAAGTTCGTATCTCACAATTCTGACTTTTTTTTTCTCACAACAGTGAGTTTATATCTCAAAATTCTGACATTTTTCTCAGAATTGTAAGATAGAAACTCGCAATTCTGAGCTATGAAGTCTAATTCTGAGGGAAAAAAAGACTGATATGTTCTCAGAATTACGAGATATAATCTTGAAATTCAGACTTTTTTTCTCAAAATTCTGTGATATAAACTCAAATCACAATTGCAAGATATAAACTCACAATTCTGAGAAAAAAAGTCATAATTGCGATTGCAATTCTGAGAATTTTTTTTGCAATTGCAAGTTTGTATCTTACAATACTGACTATAACTTACAACTGTGAATTTAAATCATGCATTTCTGAGAAAACTGTGAGCTCATATCTTGGAATTCTGACTTTATAACTCACAATTGCAAGTTTATGTGTCACAATTCTGAGAAAAATAGTCAGAATTGCGAGTTTATATCATAAAAACTCACAATTCTGACTGTTTTTCTCACAATGAGTTTATATCTCAAAATTCTGATATTTTTTCTCTGAATTGTGAGATAGAAACTCGCAATTGAGAGCTGTAAAGACTGATATGTTCTCAGAATTGCGAGTTTATATCTTGAAATTCAGACTTTTTTCTATGAATTCTGTGATACAACCTCAAATCACAATTACAAGATATAAATGGACAATTTTGAGAAAAAAGTCAGAATTGCGAGTTTCTATCTTGCAATTCTGAGTTTTTTTCTCACAGTTGTGAGTTTATATCATGCAATTCTGAGAAAAAAGTCAGAACTGCGAGTTCATAACTTATGGGGCGTTCACACCAGACGCGACTTGCGCGAATAAATCGCGCTATTCGCGCGTAGTTGGACGCTTCACACGGGGCGCAAGCGTCAACGCTTAACGGAAGGCGTGGCTGACGTTTATGGTCATAGCAGCGTCAGCCAATGAAATGCTGCTCTTGAACAGGATGAACGTGATTGGCTGCCGCCTGGCCAATGTATTTGCATAGAGCGATCTGATTGGCTGACGCGGCGCTTCACTGGCGTTGCTCGCGGCAGAAGTTGAAAATTTCTCAACTTCGCGAGTGAAGCGCCGCCGACGGATCCACAATTCCTTTCGGCAAAGCTTGACGTCACCCATTCAAAGTCAATGGGAAGCGTTGACGCTTGCGCCCCGTGTGAACACACCTCGCTTCATTCGCGCGTGACATTTACTTCACAACAGACGCGAAATCGCGTCATGGGAGGGGCGTCTGCCACTCGTCAGCGGGAAAGTAGTTGTAAAATAGGTGAATGAGCTCAATTTGCCAGCTTTAGCTTGCTTCAGCTTGCTTGTAGTCTCAATATGTATATATATGTAGGTCAGATTGAGTAAAGAGCGTTTTTTTTAAAAACTTACCAGATTGTCCGACCTCTTCACTCACTTTCTTCCAAGCAAGATCCTTTTTATTCCTGTTTCTATAAAAGTATAAAGATGTATCGTACAGCTCCGAGTAACCACAGACAGCAACGGTGATTTTGTCCTCCATTATTGTTTTGGATTTCTGCCTCCGTCACTACTAGAGCAAGCTCCTGATTGGTTAACGCGGCGCGAATTTTCGCCAAAGTTTAGATTTTTGAACTTGCGCGAATGGCGCAGCAAACGCTTGAAACGCTCAATTCGCGCCGCTTCATTCGCGCGTTTCGTGCCGCAGGATAGCCATTCGCGTCTTTGCATTGACTTGTAAATCATGTAAATCACTCGCGCTTGCCGCTTCATTCGCGTCCGGTGTGAACTGCAAGTTTATATGTCACAATTCTAAGAAAAAAAGTCAGAATTGAGAGTTTGCATCATAAAAAGTTACAATTATCTTTTATCTTTTTATTTATTTATTTTACATTTTTTATTCAGTGGCGGAAGCGGGGGTTCCAAACAGTAAAAAAAAAAAAAAAAAAATTTACCGATTACAAACTTTCTGAAAAACAATATTGCAAGTAGAATATAGCAAAATGTTGTCATTGTGTTCAAAATATTGCCAGTAATTGTTTTCATAAACAACTGGTTATACTTATCCAAAGTACACAGCTCAAGCACAGTCCTTTAACTGATCAGTTATAATCCTCTCTGCCATTATTATTATTATTATGTCAAGCCATCAGTCAGTGGCTGTCAAGGGTGATAAGATATAGAGCATGAAACAGTAGATGACTTGTGTACCAGTTCACAGGTAAGATCTTGCTATCTTTGGGCTGCTGTGGCAGGGTGGGGCTCTTAAAGTCTGCATGCAACCAGAGGCTTCCACTGTGTGGGTGGCTAAGTGAGCATACTAAAGGAATTTTGTAAAGAAAACTTGGTTTTCATCCTCAGTGAATACAAAGTGCAAATCAGTCATGTCTGACATAGTAAAAGTCTGTTTGCTAACAGCGGAGGCCAGGTTCACCGTAACCTCATTAACACTGCCCGACGGCTTTTCCCATTGGCTGAGGATAAGCCGGAGTGTGCGTTTGATAGGGCAAAGGAAAAGGGCGATCACTTCATTCCTACAAGGGATGAAACACGCGACTGAGAAACGTGATACATGTAAACACGGCATAAGCGCACGGGCCAAATACAGTACATTAACACTGATGTTTCAGGTGCTTTGTGAGAACTTCAAGCATGACAGTTACGGTCTGCTATGATCCTGTTATGACAGCTTTTAAACGTCAATGAAAGGAAAAGCTCTAATGTTATGTCTGTGAAACAAGTCATATATATCCAGTGATTTCTCTTATGGATGGCAATTACGTTTTTCTCCCTCTGGCCATTTTTTTACACTAAATGATCATGCAACAAAACCATTCGGCGCTTTTTGTCTCAGCACCCTCCTAATAAGACAGTAATAATTACCCTGGTGATAATGTATTATTACCCCTTTTAAAAAGATTGGATCTGTTCATTTATTCATGATTCATATAACATTAGGCCAGAACAGAACAGAGTGTACCAGGGTTAAACTGTGGTGTAGGAGGGCAAAGAGGAACAAGCATAGACTTGTGATGTCTCTTTATTTAAAAGCTGATCCAAACTATTTCAGGCAACTGTCTCTCTCATTTACAGGGTTTATTGTATACAATATATACATTTCATAACTATTTCTATAGCTCTGTCTTGATACAGTATAATTACAGTACAAATAAATTCCTATGTTTCTACCAATCCAACAGTACTTCGGACTGATCAAAAGGACTAAGACTTTACAATTTAAATATGCATAACTGGGAAGCCCAATCTATTTTTTTTAACAGTAAAAATAGTAATATTGTGATTTTTTTTTTTTACTATTTAAAACAACTGTTTTCTATTTGAAAATATTTTAAAATGTAATTTATTTCTGTGATCAAAGTTGAATTTTCCACATTCAGTGTCACACGATTCTTCAGAAATCATTCTAATATGCGGATTTGCCGCTCAAGAAATATGTGACCCTGGACCACAAAACCAGTCTTAAGTCGCTGGGGTATATTTGTAGCAATAGCCAAAATACATTGTATGGGTCAAAATGATTGATTATTCTTTTATGTCAAAAATCATTAGGAAATTAGGAATTAAAATTCCTACTGTAAACCCATCCAAATGTAATTTTTGATTAGTAATATGCATTGCTAAGAACTTAATTTGGACAACTTTAAAGGTGTTTTTCTCAGTATTTTGATTTTTTGCACCCTTAGGCCAAATATTGTCCTATCCTAACAAACCATACATCAATAGAAAGCTTATTTATTGAGCTTTCATATGATGTATATATCTCAGTTTTGTAAAATTTAACCTTTTGACTGGTTTTGTGGTCCAGGTTCACATATTTATTATTATCAATGTTGAAAATATTGCTTATTATTATTGATGCTTATTATTTTTCTGAATTCTTTGATGAATTCTTTTGATTGCAAGTGTTGTTATGTCCATAGAAATCACATTAAATGTAAGTAAAGTGTCTACTTTTAAGGTTTCAAATAAGTTTTTGTAGAATAAAATATCAGCATTTGGTTGAAATATTGTTACTTATTAAATTTTATTGTGCTTTCAATGAGTCAAAAAAATTCTACATATTCAAACAAATGGGCAAAAATTGGCAAAAATTGTATTTGGGGTGAAAGTAATTTGTCTTTTAATATGTCATAAATTGATTTTTATTGTAAATATGCTTGACAAGATTGTTACACTGAATGACACTTTAGTGGGTGTCTTCTGTAAATTAAGGAAAATGTATGATATTTATTTTTTTGCTCAGAAAAACAAAAACAAAAATGCAATTAAATTAAACTGCAGGGTTCTTGCACCATTTTAAAAGTAAAATTTAATGCTTTTTAAGACCTTTTTAAGACCTCAACAAATATAATTTAAGACCCAAAAATTTAATAATTTCTTTGGAATAGGCTACTCAATTTATTGCCTACTAAAATGGAAATCAAAACTTGAAAGTTTTCCATTTGGGATCAATTATGTGCAATGTGTAAACTCGGTAAGTAAAAAAAAAAAGTTAAAATATTTTTCTTTGAGACCTTTTTCTTTTCTTTTTTTTTTTTTTTGTTCCTTGTGATGTAGAACAGAGCCAACGTAACATAGATAAGTTGGATTACACTAAACGTAGTGTGTGCCAGTCAAATTTTTAGTAGTCCAGAATCGCAAATGAAGGTGTTTGTTCTTTGTCTTTTTATTCAAACTTTTGTCAAACATGACGACACATGGCTTCTCACTAACGCTGCACGATAGCTCCTTCTTGATGAATGAAGTGATGCCATATTTGGCGACATATGCAGTTTTATTTTCACCAGGTGAATGACTTTGCAAGCTGCGAATCGGGGAACAAGGCAGCAATCATAACACTGATTTTGAGTCACGGATCGGATCATTTTTCGGATCAGCAAAACACAAACAAAACAAAAATAAAGTTTGTTTTTTTACTAATTACTGAATGCTTTAAGTACTTCTAATTCACAGCAAAAACTACTAGCTGAACTAATAAAGTCAGTAACAAAACAAGAAGAATTACACAAATGACAAGTGTAGATGAATACAACAAAGTTACTAATAAAATCAATAACCCTAGTATTCAGGTGCGGAGATTTAATAATTAATTGTAAAATAACTAATGCTTCTCACTGCAGGTATTTATAGGATGCTGTCTCTTTAAGGCTTAATGCACGTACCGAATACTGGCACGCATCTCTTTCTCAGCTGTTTCGCTTCACTGAAGACATAACCGACTGTGTTTACCAGAAGAACAAAATGGGTATTTAGACATGACTCTGTATGTATGTTTCCGTTCAAATAGAAGTTAAAGAGGAATCAATCTGTGTGAATCGCGCCTCTCTCTCTCTCTCTGTGTGCGCGTGCTCGCTGTGTGCGACAGCGGTAAAAATAAAAAAAATAAGAAATCATCGTGCGTGTTCCCTTTTTAAATTGTTTGAATTGGTAAATTGGCAAGACAAAACATGTGCTAATTATAAACTTACTCTATGATGGTTAAACTTAACAGTTAATCCACGAATCACATGCGTGCCGAACCGTGGGGGTTGGTCATCACGGATCTGTTGCACAGCTAGCAATGTACACTTTCCTATCTTTGCATTTTGAACCTCACCTCGACAACCTCGTAATGGCAGCACGCAGGTGCAGACCGACGTCGGTGTCTGTAGCCGACCTACCTTAATAAGCTAATAAATCACGGAGACTGTCATTTCACTCCTGTTTCACACATACTAAATTAATCAACTATTAGATGTTTTACGGTGGACCACTGTGCTTCCCTATCGTCATTAAGCACACCGGCTGAAAATTTAATACCTACAGCAACTTTACGGTACATTTAAGACAATTTAAGACCTTAATTTCCCGGATTTTAATTTAAGACATTTTAAGACTTTTTAAGGACCCGCGGGAACCCTGAACTGATTTTATTTTTTTTTGGGAAAAACAACAATTTAAAACAATTAGTTTTTATGCTTAAACCCTTTTTCATCTTTGACCCATGTACAAAGCATTGTGCAAAGGGGTTGAAATTTAATGATAACTAATAAAAGTGGAGCAGACTGCAGCTGATGTTTGTTCAGGAGTTTCTCTTCAACCACAACACTGTTAAGGGAAAACAGACTGCCAATTTTTTTTTGTCTTTAGAAAAGGAATTTCAAAATATGGGTTGATCAAGGAATTAGCGGTTTTGAACTTTCCAATAAGGATAGGGGTTTGATGTCATTTGGGCTGATTACACAGAATACACACAATGAATGCAAAAAGGATTTTTTTTTTCTTCCGGCAAATACATCTAACATGACCTTCTGAAGGTCAAAACCTAGTGCATATCACCCTGTTTGCCAACCAATGGCTCTCAATCTATCTCTACATGACCCTATAGCCCCCTCTCAATGCATTACACATTTTTTATCAAGCGCAAGCTATGTGTGTGTGTTTGTGTTTTGGCAATGGAATTGTAAATGCGTATCGTTAAAGGATTAGTTTACTTCCAGAACAAAAATTTACAGATAATGTACTGACCACCTTGTCATCCAAGATGTTCTTGTCTTTCTTTCTTCACTTGTAAAGAAATTAGGTTTTTTGAGGAAAAAAACATTTTTAGGATTTCTCAGAAAATGGATATGTACAGTCAAGCCGAAATTACTCATACCCTTGGCAAATTCTGACTTAAAGTTACTTTTATTTAACCAGCATTTTTTTTTAATTAGAAATGACACAGACGTCTCCCAGAAGATAATAAGATGATGTACAAGAGGCATCATTGTGGAAAAAATTATTTATCTTTTATTTACATTTGAACAAAAAGTGGCATGTCCAAAATTATTCATACCCTTCTCAATAATCAATCAATAGAAAAGCCTTTATTGGCTATTACAGCAATCAAACACTTCCTATAATTGCTGACCAGATTTTTGTATGTCTCCACTGATATTTTTGCCCATTCATCTTTAGCGATAAGATCCAACTCTTTCAGGTTGGAGGGTCTTCTTGCCATCACCCTGATCTTTAGCTCCCTCCACAGATTCTCAGTTGGATTTAAGTCAGGACTCTGGCTGGGCCACTGCAAAATGTTAATGTTTTTGTCTGCTAGCCATTTCTTCACCACTTTTGCTGTGTGTTTTGGGTCGCTATCGTGCTGAAGTGTCCACTGGTGCCCAAGGCCAAGTTTTTCTGCAGATTGCCTGATGTTGTTGTTGAGAATTTTGATGTATTGCTCCTTTATCATGGTGCCGTTTACTGTGATTAGGTTTCCTTTTCCACCGGCTGAAAAACACTCCCAAAACATTAGGTTCCCACTACCATGTTTGACAGTGTGGATGTTGTTCTTAGGGTTGAAGGCTTCTCCTTTTTTACACCAAATGAAGGCTACATCATTGTGGCCAAACTATTAAATTTTTTTTTTTCATCTGACCATAAAACAGTAGACCAGAAGTCTTCTTCTTTGTCCAGATGAGCATTTGCAAAGGACAAGCAGGCTTTTGTGTGCTTTATCTGGAGAAGTGGTGTCCTCGTTGGTCTGCGTCCGTGGAACCCAGTGGTGTGCAGTGTCTGTTGGACTGTCTGCCTTGAGATGTTGCCACCAGCAGAGCCCAGATTCAGCAGGATGGCCTTGGTGGTGATCCTTGGACACTTTTTTACCTCTCTCACTATCCTCCTGGCCAGCACAGGTGTTACTTTTGGCTTCCGACCACGTCCTCTGAGATTTTTTCACAGTGCGGAACGTCTTGTATTTCTTTTATAATACTTTGCACTGTAGCCACTGGAACTTCAAAACATTTAGATATGGTCTTATAGCCCTTTCCTGACTTGTGAGCAGCCAAAATGCGCCGCCGCAGGTCCTCAGTGAGCTCCTTTGTCTTAGCCATGACTGTCCACAAACCAACAGCTTCTGTTTTCACCTGTTGAGTTAATTAAAAAATCTGTTCCCAGTGAATCAGGGTAATTAGGATGCTTTAGAACAGCTTGGACTATTTGGAATGGTATAGAACTTTGGATTTTCCCATAGACTGTGACAGTTTGAAAAGGGTATGAATAATTTTGGACAAGCCACTTTTTGTTCAAATGTAAATAAAAGCTGAAATATTTTTTTCCACAATGATGCCTCTTGTCTTATTATCTTTTGGGAGAAGCCTGTATCATTTCCGGTCAAAAAAAAAAAAAAAAAAAAAAAACTTGCTGGTTGAATAAAAGTAACTATAAGTCATAATTTGCCAGGGGTATGAATGTATGGTGCCCCCAAGTTTGAACTTCCAAAATGCAGTTTAAATGCAGCTTCAAAGGGCTCTAAACGGCTTCTACAATAAAGAAGGGTCTTATCTAGCGAAACGATCGGTTATTTTCAATTTACAACAATAAATTGTCAATTTACATACTTTTTAACCTCAAATGCTCATCTTGTCTTGTCTCGTCTCGTCAATTTGTTTCAAAAATAACCTTTGATGCTGCGTTTAAACTGCATTTTGGAAGTTCAAACTTGGGGGTATCATACATTATATTAAGAGAAATCCTAAAATATTTTCCTCAAAAAATATAATTTCTGTACGACTGAAGAAAGAAAGACATGAACATCTTGGATGACAAGGGGGTGAGTATATTATCTGTAAATGTTTGTTCTGGAAGTGAACTAATCCTTTAACTATTGTACCCACTGTCACGCGAAACTGGCAGCAAGTAACGGCACTGATTGATCACAAACAATAAATACCTTAATTTTGAGACATGTACCTGAAAGTAATGACTCACATATCAGTAGGTGAGTCAGATGAGGATTCAGTAACCGCTCCAAATGATTCAGTTAATGCGGTCATGTGACTGATTCAAAACAGTAACTTGTCTTTATTTGAATGATTCATTGAAAGAGTCATGTGCTCATGTTTCAGACTACACAAAAGAGTTTTCTTGCCAATATTTTGTGGCAAACAGTCTTAAAAAAATGCAAACGAAATTCACAGCTTATGGCTTTTTCTGACATGGCTCTATAAAGTCTGCATCAGCAGCGTAAGAAGAGCAAGAAACACAGAAGAAACAGTGCTCAGTGTAAAAGGGTGGGTCAGACTGATGATTAAGATTAAGATTAATTCAATTCATTTAATTTACTGCACCAGCTTAATTTCACACAGTTCTAATTAACACCAGCAATTAATCCCGTTGTTTTAGAAATGACAAGCTAAGGAAACCTTTACATTTTACGTAATCCTGCTTTCAAGTACATAGATTTAGACAAGAGATACGCAACATCCAAAATTCAAGGAACTGTCGTTCCAAGAACCGGAGACCTGTCATCAGGGCTACTCTAACCCAAACAGTGTCACGCAATAAAACTTACAATAGTTGTATTATTACTGCCAAAGCAAGTATTGTCATAATGTATAAAGTATAATAATAATTTTTCATAGTATATAAAGAACTCCTTCCAAGAATTCTCCATCTAAACAAATATATTATTTACTTTAGAGTGTAATAACATAGTAGTGATAGTAATATGGCCCCTCTTGGTTGTGTATTTGTCAGTTGTAAAAATGTTTAATGTGTAATAATTAAAAATAAATAAATCCTATTATGGATCACTTCAAAAAGTGGATCAACTTTAAAAATAGCTGAGGATGACTTAAAAGATTAAGTAAACAGAGCGTTTTCCATTGCAATTTAAGTTTTTATTGTCATCTAGATTGTATTTTTAAACATGCTATGTTTTGATTGTTGACAATACAATCTAATCTAATCTGCGGGCTGGGTTAGTCTGAATACAAGACAAGACAAATGATTCTGCTATCACAGTGAGCCTGCTGCTAACTTATGTTCCAGTGAATATTATGCATTTTATCACAAGTAATATACATTAATGACTACTCACTAAGCACTTTCTTTATCACAAGCTATATTCTATCTATTAGCAGCTGATGTGCTTTAAATCACCTACTGAAACCAATTACATGTTCCAACTGATGATTAATAGCTTGACTAACAGCTTCTGTACATTAAAAAAAAAACATTCATAGAGTGTTTATATATTTCAATATTTGAAATTCTTGCGCTGATTTGTTAGGCTGATAAAAATCTTTAAAAATGACATTTTCAGTCTTAGTAGTCTAAAACTGCTGCTACGCACTGGAATTTGCGCCATGCTTCTGTAAGCAATAAACCTACTTTGATTTGATTGGCCATCTCAGTTATTCTGACACTGACAAACTTTGTTATGAAAGAGAGCAAGGTAAGATGGAAGTCGCAAATCATTTCATATTAGTACTGTTTGTACAAATGTTTTACGATAGAAATGTTAATGTTAATGTTACTCAACTTTTTCCTCAAATATGGCCAATTTGAGAGAGAGAGAGAGAGAGAGAGAGAGAGAGAGAGCTGAAAGTTGCGTGTGTGAATTATTGTTTAAAAGTTTTTTACAAGGCTGCAATTTTTTGAAAAGGCAACAACGAAATCTGTTTGTGACAAAGGTCAGAACTCCTGTTATGAAGTGGATTTTTGAGGTGCACTCTTGTCATAAATTAATCTAGTACTTTTCCTAAACAATTTGTAAGACAAAAAATTGTAAAATATCTATTCAGGAGCCTTAGACCTTTCCAAAAATATATAGTTTGTCATGATTAGATTAGAATTTATTTGTAAAATGACAGTTAAGGGGATAAAATAACGTTTTTCTATTTGAATATTAAAAATATAATTTATTTCATGCAAAGCTGCATTACTCCAGTCTTCAGTGTCACATGATCCTTCATAAATAACTCTAATATGCTGATTTATTATCAATGTTGGAAACAGTTGTGCTGCTTATTATATTTTTGGAACCCGTGATACTTTTTTCAGAATTCTTTGATGAATAAAAAGTTTAAAAGTACTGCATTTGTTTTGAATAGACATCTTTTCTAACAATATACTTTTTACTATCACTTTTTGTCAATATAACCCATTTATGCTGAATAAAGGTATTAATTTCTATCAAAAAAAAGAAAGAAAAACTATTTAACGACCCCAAACATGTATATCATTAAAAATATATCTTAAATAATTGCTGTTTTACATGTTACAGGTTCCAAGAAAACATTAAGCAGCACAACAGTTTTCAACATTGATAATAAATCAGCATACCAGAATATTTCTGTATGACACTGCAGACTGGAGTAACGACTGAAGAAAATTCAGCTTTGCATGACAGAAGTAAATAATATTTGAAAGTATATTAAAATAGAAAACCATTATTTTGAATTGCAATAATGTTTCACAATATTACAGTTTTTTTCCCTCTATTTTTAATCAAATAAATGCAGTCTTGATGAGCATAAACATAAAAAATCTTACTGATATCAAATTTTTAAACAGCAGTGTACCTGTGTCTGTGTGTCTCTGTCAACTAACAATGAAGCTGTAAGTTTAGTTACTTCAAAAACAGCTATTTTACCTCCTTATTGCTGAGAAATATAATGTAGCGATTCAGTATCTATAAGCTATTTTATTAATAAAAGTTGCAGGGCTGTGTTGACAATAAGTTTCTGTGGTCCTGGATTTTTCTGTTTTTTTTTTTTTGCAGCACATTCTATGGTTTTAATACACATCTGCATATATGAATAATTCTGTGTCAATTGGGTCTCTACATAAGAACTGATTTTTCTGTATTTCTCTATGTTCCTTAAAGGAGTAGCTCACTTTCAAAACAAAAATATACAGATAATGTACTCACCCCCTTGTCATCCAAGATCTTCATGTCCATCTTTCTTCAGTCGTAGAGAAATGATGTTTTTTGAGGAAAACATTTCAGGATTTCTCTCCATATAATGGACTTCTATGGTGCCCCCGAGTTTGAACTTCCAAAATGCAGTTTAAACGCAGCTTCAAAGAGCTCTAAATGATCCCAGAAGAGTCTTTTCTAGCGAAACAATTGGTTATTTTCTAAAAACATTTACAATTTATATACTTTTTAATCTCTACACAGAGTACACACAGAGCTAGAAAAGATGAGCATTTCAGGTTAAAAAGTATATAAATTGTAAGTTTCTTTAGAAAATAACTGATCATTTTGCTAGATAAGACCCTTCTTTCCTCGGCTGTGATCGTTTAGAGCCATTTGAATATGGATTTTGGAAGTTCAAACTTGGGGGCACCATAGAAGTCCATTATATGGAGAGAAATCCTGAAATGCTTTCCTCAAAAAACATAATTTCCTTACGACTGAAGAAAGAAAGACGTAAACATCTTAGATGACAAGGGGGTGAGTACAATCTGTAAATTTTTGTCCTAAAGGTGAACTACTCCTTTAGGCATAGATAAGTTGCATGGAAATAGTCTTTTCCAAATATTTTCCAATATTGCTCATTCTGATTTGAACTGTTCTCCAATGGATAGGGAATGACTTATAAACATTCTTTTATCCATTTCCTGCTGTGTGGTTTTTAATTACATTTTGCTGCTTGGAGTGTTCTTTTTTTTCCTTCAACGTGCAAGTTCTGACACAATACTGACTCACCAGTGATGAGTTGTGTGTTATTTTACTTACATTTGACATTTTACTCATGAAATCTCTTTATATTACGTTTTATATTCATAAATGTCATAATTTGATTGCACTTCTAAGGCTTTCTACATCTACAATGTCATGTTTTTTGTTTGGTCTTACAAACGGTCTACAGCTCTAACCTTTATCACAGTTGAGTAGAAAATAAATGCCTGTAAAGCATGACGCTGGACTTTCCAAAGCACTATTTTAGATGAAAGCTGATCCTTGAATGTTTCTCTTACAGTCTGTAGTACTTTCTGCTATTCTTGAAACCACACAACTGACCTTCTGAACTAACAAAAATGCTGCTGAAGTTACTGAATACCTGTAAAAGGACACATAATACAATGATGATTTAAAGAGGAAACTCAAAAACAGAAAAAAGACATTGTGCCAAGTTAAATGTAAACACGGTTCTTACTTTTGTTTTAATATTTCAAAATGCTTTCTAAACTCTCTTGCCATTTTAAGACGGTTGATTGTGGGTTTTGTTTGAGCTCTGACCCTGAGCTCACCATACAGACATATGCAAATAGAACAGATTTTGAATGAAACAGAAGGCAGTTAGGCAAAAATGTGATCTTTTCAGAGGGAATTACTAGCTTTAGGATTTACTGAAAATGACAAATTCTGCTATCATTTAACTCATGTTGTTCCAATTGCATATTTTTTCTTGCAAAAGGAGAAATTTTAAAGAATTGTACACAATATTGTATCAGATGTTTTGTGTGTGTGTGTGTGTGTGTGAGAGAGAAATATAAATTTAAGATCATGTCATTCACTGATAATCTTCCCCTCTAGTGAGCTATTAACTGTCATGAATGCATCATTGAGTAACTAGATTAGTCATTTTCATTACCAATCATTCATGAACAAATCAGTTTTGTGAACTAAATGAACATAATGACTTAAAAGATCCTGTTTAAAATAAATGATTGATTCATAAATCACTAAATCTCCTCTCTCTAGTTCTACTACAGACCGCTTCTCTCATAAACACACCTATCCACCACTAAATTAAAAAAAAACTGAAAAAGGTAATTACGAGTTATAAAGTCAGAATTGCAAGAAATAAACTCACAATTCTGACTTTTTTCTCAAAATTGCATGATATAAACTTGCAATTGCGAGTTATAAAGTCAGAATTGCGAAAAAGTCTGACTTTTTTCTTAGAATTGCATGACAAAAACTTACAATCTGGACTTTTTTCTTAGAATTGCGAGAAGTAAACTCACAATTCAGACTTTTTTTCTTAGAATTGCGTGATATTAACAATTGTAAAATATAAAGTCAGAATTGTGAGAAATAAACTCACAATTCAGTTTTCTTTTCTTAAAATTGCATAATATAAACTTGCAGTTGCAAGTTATAAAGTCAGAATTGCGAGACATAAACACAAGTCTAACTTTTTTCTTAGAATTGCATGACAAAAACTTACAATCTGGACTTTTTTTCTTAGAATTGCGAGAAGTAAACTCACAATTCAGACTTTTTTTCTTAGAATTGCGTGATATTAACAATTGTAAAATATAAAGTCAGAATTGTGAGAAATAAACTCACAGTTCAGTTTTTTTTCTTAAAATTGCATAATATAAATTTGCAGTTGCAAGTTATAAAGTCAGAATTGCGAGACATAAACACAAGTCTAACTTTTTTCTTAGAACTGCATGACAAAAAACTTACAATCTGGACTTTTTTTCTTAGAATTGCGAGAAGTAAACTCACAATTCAGACTTTTTATTATCAGTATTGCGTGATATATACAATTGTAAGTTACAAAGTCAGAACTGCGAGAAATAAACTCATAATTCAGACTTTTTATCAGAATTGCATGATGCAAACTCACAATTCGATTTTTTCTCAGAATTGCATGATATAAACACGCAATTGCGAGATATAAAGTCAGAATTGCAAGAAATAAACTCACAATTCAGACTTTTTTCTCAGAATTGCATGATATAAACAAGTTATAAAGTCAGAACTGTGAGAAATAAACTCTCACAAATAATTCTAACCTTTTGCCTCAGAATTGTGTGATCCCTTACGAAAATAACTTTAAGTTCTCTTAAAGTAAAATATGAAAGTATACTTTCAAGTACTTTTTTATGTACTTCACAGAAATGTGCTTTATATACTTCTCAGAAATATACTTAAAATGACATTTAAGTATACTTGACTGAAAAAGTTGTGTTTTCATTGTAATATGCTAGGGGCACTATTGTACATCTTCTGTGCAGAATTTCCAAAACACAAGTGAAGAAGAAACCAAAACAGGTTCTTCCACATGTAATCTAACACAATCGTCAGACATAAAACAGCATCAAAATCACAGATATGTAAAACTGTGTAACATTATGGCATAAAATGTCAACCCATGAAGAGATAATAATGACTGTGAAGTTTTGTGGTGTTGATCAACTCTATCTACGTTTTGACTATCATTAATAGTCTTTTTGTTCAAAATGTTGTTTATTTATTTATGAAACTTACCCACATTCAAGTGTTTACATAAAAAAAGAATGCATGAAGCTAGAATAAAATGTTTTTGTTCACAAGGAGATACCCTGTTCTTTCTTTTGATGTTTTGTATGTTCAGATATACATACAACAAAATATATACAAATTAATATCTGAATAGAGACATAAACTGAAAACATAGATGTAAACTAGTTATGTAGTCAAAGTTTACTACCATTACACTTAAATTACACTTAAAAGTATACTTTTATATACTAGAATGTGGGCCAATTTAGTCCCAAGTAGTATTGAAATGGTACACTTGAAAGTATACTACTAGTACACTGCTATTTGTATACTTACTACATAAGGTATACTTAAATATACTTGAACTTTACTTAAGTATACTTAATAAAATAAACTTGAAGTATACTTCTTTTTGGTAAGGGGATATAAACTCACAATTTGGACTTTTTTTCTCAGAATTGCATGATATGAACAATTTTAAATTGTAAAGTCAGAATTGCGAAAAACAAACTCACAATTGAAAATTATAAAGTCAAAATGCTGTGATGTAAACTCTCAATTCTGATTTAGTTATACTTAGTTTTCTCACAATTGCAAGTTTATATCTCATAATTCTGAAAAAAAAGTACTGTAGAGTCAGAACTGTGAGAAAACTTGCAATTACCTTTTTTTTATTCAGTGGCGAAAACGGGCTTCCATAGAAAGCTATAGTTCTCATACAATGTCATATAAATTCACTTTTTGTGTTCATCAAAAAAAAATAATAATAATAACTATGGGTTTGGAACAACATGAGCATGGGGAATGCATGTATGGATAAATTAAATGTAAAATATATGTGACTGACTGGTGCTTCTGGATTAGGTTTGCTCTTGCTTTTGTAGCACTTGCTTTTAGAGGCCATGCAAATTAAAGAAGGAAAGAAAGAAAGAAAGAAAGAAAGAAAGAAAGAAAGAAAGAAAGAAAGAAGTATTTGTTTCTGCATTCTTGTCAAAAGAGTAAAATGCAGCACCTCTTCAGAGATCTGACTGCTGTGCGCCGTCCGTCTTTCCAGGTCTCTCCTAAGCAGTGTGTTCTGTTTCTCCAGCTGCAGAACCCTGCGTGCCAAGTGAACACTACACACACACACACACACACACACACACACACACACACACATTCAGAAACCTATGATTAGAGTCACGCAGACATGAAAACAGTCAGTAAACACAAAGATGAGCTTCTGGTTTTTAAAAACAAAGTGACCTCCACAGACTTCACCTTTGCTTCAGTCTTCTCTTGGCAGTTGTTGGAATGTTTGCACCATAACCATATGAAAACAGCACCCTCTCTGCCTCATCTTCATTTTCCACTACAAAAAAAGGAGAAAAAGTATGTTTAAGAGCAAGCATGTCTAGACCACCCAGGCAGCATCATGGCCAGAGGGGAGAACACTAATAGGACTATAAACAGTTTCTATCCTCTTACAATACATACTGTGTAGGAAAGTTTACGTTTGAGTGAAAAATGGTTAAGTGGTGTTTAAACAGATAAAAGTGAGAATGAGGCCTAGAAACTCAAGAGCAAGTTTTACAACCAACTGGACAAGAACATAAAGGTCGATACTAAAAAAGAATGTCCAAAATAAAGAAAAGGACAAAACGTGTGTCAAGTTCCTAGAAAGTCATGTTGGTTTCATATGGTTTTAAAAAACGTTTATACCTTTTTCAATACGTTTTACATTTAATTACACTAAAATATCACGTACTGTAACCACCAGGTAAAACATAATTTTATATTGAGCACCACGTGTACATTATCTTAATCTGTATTTTCCATAAATGAAAAAAAGTAAATATATAAAATAAAATAAAAATACATTTCTGCTATATATTTTTTACAAATATCATGCAGCTTACAAATACAAGTTAAACAACTGAAACAAATTCTCGATGTCATAAAAAGGTCAAATAATCTGATAATATGTGACCCTGGACCACAAAACCAGTCTTAAGTCGCTGGGGTATATTTGTAGCAATAGCCAAAAATACATTGTATGGGTCAAAATTATTGATTTTTCTTTAATGCCAAAAATCATTAGGAAATTAAGTAAAGATCATGTTCCATGAAGATTTTTTGTAAAATTCCTACTGTAAATATATCAAAATGTAATTTTTAATTAGTAATATGCATAGTTAAGAACCTAATTTGGACAACTTTAAAGGTGATTTTCTCAGTATTTAGATTTTTTGCACCCTCAGATTCCAGATATTCAAACAGTTGTATCTCGGCCAAATATTGTCCTATCATAACAAACTATACATCAATATAAAGCTTATTTATTGAGCTTTCATATGATGTATACATCTGTGAAAAACTGGTTTTGTGGTCCAGGGTCACATATTATCAAACTTCTTCACTACTTGCGAAAATTGATATAAACAGAATAAAAACAACATTTGAAGTGGATCAAAAAAGTTTATCAAAGTTGTCCTAAGACACAAACGGGTATTGTTTTGGTTTTAGGACAACTTTGATGAAAAATTTTGATCCACTTCAAATGTTGACTAATGAATATATAATAATATATGTTATATAAGAAGGATCAATAATAATCTTTAATGATTTTCAAACCCTTATATACACTACCAGTCAAAAGCTTTTAATGTTTTTTTAAAGAAGTCTCTTCTACTCACCAAGCCTGCATTTATTTGATTCAAAGTACAGCAAAAAAGTAACATTTTGAAATAGTTTTACTATTTAAAATAAGTGTTTTCTATTTGAATATATTTTAAAATGTGATTTTAAAGTTCAAAGTTAGCACCATTACTCCAGTCACATGATCCTACAGAAATCGTTCTAATATTCAGATTTGCTGCTCAAAAAAATTTTTTTTTATTATTATCATTATGTTGAAAACAGCCGAGTAGAACTTTTTCAGGTTTATTGATGAATAGAATATTCAGAAGAACAGCATTTAACTGAAATAGAAATCTTTTGCAACATTATAAAAGTCTTTATCGTCATTTTTGATCAATTTAAAGCATCCTTGCTAAATAAAAGTATTAATTTCCAAGCTTTTGAATGGCATAGTGTATCAAATTTTTATTTCAGATAAATGCTAATTTTTGGATCTTTCTATTCATCAAAGGATCCTAAAAAAAATTACTCAACTGTTTTAAATATTGATAATAATAAATGTTTCTTGAACAGCAGATCATCATATTATGTAACACTGAAGACTGGAGTAATGATGCTGGAAATGCATCTTTGACCACATTAATAAATTACATTTAAAATAGAAAGCAGTTGTTTTAAATAGTAAAAGTAATTCAACATTTTACTATTTTACTGTACTTTGGATCAAATAAATGCAGGCTTGGTGAGCAGAAAAAACATTAAACATCTTACTGTTCAAAAACTTTTGACTGGTAGTGTACGTTATGATCCAAATATCAAAATTAAACGTATTTCAGAAATTAAAACAGGATCATAATGTGTATTCAAGTCACTGTATGTATAAACATTAAAAAAAAACCTTAAATGCACTTTTCAAGAAACTGAATCCAGTATCAACCTACATTCCTTGCATTAGGCATTTTTTTTAATGTAATTTGATGACATTAAAAACCTGTTATTAACTTGATGAGGTTAAAAACCGGTTGTTAACCTGAGGGATTTGAAAACCTGGCTAGGCCAGCCTTTTGCATCACCTCAGCTCAGTGTCAGCATATTCATTGACGTTTAGTAGAAGGTTGTTTGAGGACAAGCCCTCAGGCAGTTTTGTCAAACAGTCTTCAGGTTTGATTGAGTACGGCATTTTGAACATGCAGAACTGTGGAAAAACAGACATGCAGCGCATTTAACATGCTTTAAATTTTGACCTGATGATGGGACTGATTATAGTAGTAAACTATTTTTGCATTGCTTGCATGTGCTTTTTGCTGCAGAACTGAGTAGTCATAAAACAGACTCACCACAGCTGACATACTGAAATCTACAGAGCCTCGGGTAAGAATTTAAGGAAGATTTGGCCTCACAGGATCTTAAATTGTAGTGTGCAACCATGCTAATGTACTGGTCTTATCTTATCTTTGGTCTTTAATTACAATGACTGAATCAGTCTCTGGTCTTACTCTCGGCAGCCTGCATGGTAACGTCATCCAGCTCCTTTTCCAATCGTTCGTATGTCTCCAGTTGTGCTTGCAGCTCAGAATTCTGGGCTTGTAATTCAGTGATACGTTTCTCTGATGATGTCTGCAGCCCGTAAAACTCTTTTGTTAGAACCTGCATTAGCAGATCAAGAGAGGGACAAAGATATAACAACAGAAATTGAGTAACATGGGTGGTGTCATAACATCATGTTCAAATAAGTTTTATGATGCTGACAAATATGTACAATCCTTTTTTATGAGCTTGGCATAGGGTTCAACCCTTGTCTGGTGCCTAAATGATTTGAGATTCAGTGTGGCGCTCCTTACAAGAATGATATACCGGTATTCAAATCTATTGGAGGAATTAAATCATACGTTAATGATTCACAAACTGATCACCCAAAAATGACAATTCTATCATCAGTTATTCTCCAGTCATTCTAAAGACTTGCTTTTCTCAGAGAAACACAGAATGAGGAATTTTTAATAATTTTGGCCTGTCATATGGGATCCACAATGTGAAAGTGTGTAATTTACTCACCCCCATGTCATCCAAGATGTTCATGTCTTTATTTCTTCAGTCATAAAGAATTTTTTTTTTTATTTCTCTCCATATAATGGACTTCTATGGTGCCCACGAGTTTGAACTTCCAAAATGCAGTTTAAATGCAGCTTCAAAGGGCTCTAAACAATCCCAGCCAAGAATGAAGGGTCTTACCTAGTGAAACAATTGGTCATTTTCTAAAAAATTTCCATATAGAAAGGAGTTTTCTCCATATAATGAAGTCTATTATATGGAGAGAAATCCTGAAAAAATTCCTTAAAAACATATTTTCTTAATGACTGAAGAAAGAAAGACATGAACATCTTGGATGACAAGGGGGTGAGTAAATTATATGTAAATTGTTGTTCTGGAAGTGAACTTCTCCTTTAAATGTAGTCTGTGTAACTTAATTAATAACTTAACGCAACTTAATGGAATGTAAAAGAACTTAACTTAATATCTATGCATGCAACAGTATTAAAATTCTGTACAACGTGAAAAGCTAATAATAATAATGTATCAAAAATGTCACGTAAGACTTTTGTAGATTTTTATAATATTATAATAGTACTCTAGTTTGTCTAAAAAAAATTTAAACACTAAAATAAAAGACTAAAAAGAAAAAATGAACACTAAAAAAAGTATCTAAAAATTAACATGTTATATTCTAAATTTATAATAAATTACAAATTTATAAACGATTTGGACTATTACATAACCAATTTTGACTAATATCAATTATTTATTAGGTAATTACAATAAGGTTTATTAGTTAACATTAGTTAACTACTTTAGTTAACATGAACTAAGAATGAACAAGCAGCATTTATTAATCTTAGTCAATTTTAATTGGAATATTTACTAATGCATCGTTAAAATCACACAGTTTTTTTTAACATTAGGTAATGCACTGTGAACTAACAATAAGTATTTTTATTCACGTTAACAAAGATTAATAAATACTGTAATAAGTGTATTGCTCATCGTTTATTCATGTTATTTAATACATTGTTAAATAATGTCAACAAATGACACCTTATTATAAAGTGTTACCGTTTTTTTTTTTTTTTTATTTGAAGCTTAAATATGACATATTGTGCATCCTTAACTTTATAGCTTCAGAAGACTTTGGACAATCTGTATGGCTCATATGACTTTAAAAAAGTGCTTTCATGCTGTTTTGGAGCTTGTCAGTTGGGATTCCATTTTCTTTATTATATAATAAAGAGCGGCCAGTAAATTCAATATTTCTCTTCTTTGGAAAAAACCAAAGTCATGCAGGTTGCAAATGGCATGCAGTTATTGTAAATGATGACAGAATGGTGAAGTAATCCTTAGGGGAATTAACAGTTTGAACTCCTAAGCAATTAACATGTTTCGACGTGCGATAAGGCTAAAGGAAATCACTTTGTTCAGGTTTCAAGTGCACGGCATCTTTGCCATGCAGATTTGATTTTTACAGTGCCTTGCCTCCAGTTTTTTCTGGTGTTTCTCACACTCAATTTGACAAAGGCTGAGGTTCCTGGCTGTCTCCTCCTGAACCATCTGGGAACGCTCCAACTCAAACTTTTTCAGCTTCACCTGGTTAAGCAGTTCTGCCATCCTGCTGTCTGAACTCAGCTGCAACTGCCTGAACCTGGACAGAAACACAAATACAAGCGCATCTGCATTCCCTCATTCTGCACACGGTCCATCGGTGAAAACTGAAAGAACGATGATTCTGCAAAATCATCCCATGCAATGTTTTCTAAAAAAAAATGTGTCACTTGCTCCTTCAGGCATCATTCTAATATGCTGATTTGCTCCTCAAGAAACATTTCTTATTATTATCAAAGTTGTAGTTACAGTGCCTTGCGAAATTATTCATACCCCTTCATTTTTTTCACATTTTGTTATGTTGCTGCCTTTTGTTAAACTACTTTAAATTACTTTTTTTCCCACATCAATCTACACTCCCTACTCCATAATGGCAAAGCAAAAAAAAAAAAAGTTAACATTTGTGCAAATGTATTAAAAATAAAAAACTGAAAAGATCCTGTTGCATAAGTATTCATACGCTTTTCTGGGACACTTGAAATTTAGCTCAGGAGCATTCATATTGCTTCTAGATGTTACTACACTTCGAGTGGAGTTAAACTGTGGCAAATTCATTTGAATGAGTATGAATTAGAAAGGCACACACATCTCTCAGAAAAGGTCTAACAGCTGAAAATGCATATCAGAGCAAAAACCAAGTCCTGAGGTCAAGATAACTGCCTGTAGAGCTCAGTGACAGACTTGCGTTAAGGCAATGATCTAGGGAAGAATTCAGTAAAAAATCTGCTGCATTGAAGGTTCACAGAAGCATTATCCATAATGGAAGACGATTGGAACAACTAGGACTCTAGAAAATGTCTGCCAGCCCCCATCCAAGCTGACAGAGCTTGAGAGGTGAAAAGGTGAGGCAAAGAATGGCAGATAATTGCCAAATGCAGATGTGCAAAGCTTGTCACATCATACCCAAAAAGACTGTAAAGGTGCTTCAACTATGTACTGCGTTAAGGGTATGAATACTTATGCAATGTACTTATTTCAGTGTTTTATTTTTAATAAATTTGTAAAATTTGCAAATCTGTTTTTTGCTTTGTCCTTATTATGGTGTATGGAGTGTAAATTGATGTGGGGGGAAACTAATTTAAAGCAGTTTAACAATGCTGCAACAAAACAAAATGTGACAAAAATGAAGAGGTATGAATACTTTTGCAAGGCACTGTAAGTTTACAGTTATGCTGCTTTTTCCTTTGAAGAATATAAAGCTCAAAAGAACAGCATTTATGAATGTTATTATTAGTCTTATCAATGTAGAAAGGAGTTTTGCTGCTTTATATATTTATATTATTTCTTTTTTCAAGATTCTTCCATAAATGCATTTTGTGATTAGAACAAAACGGGGGGCAAAAACATGAAATATTTATAACCTCCACTGTGGCTCACCTTAGGCTAAGCGAAGCGATTGTTAAATTAAACTGATGCCAAGCTTAGACGCGGCCGCCTCTTACATGCTAAGTGTATTTCCTAGGGCAGAAAGTCACCGTTTTATCTTGAAACCCCAAATCTCAACATGCCCAAACAGATTGAGTATCTGTTTGTGTCCTCCTTCATTTATAGCCAAGACTCTAAAGGATTAAATCATTTTTATTGAAAGTCGGAGAGCTTCAGGGGTTTTGGTTGAAACCGTAACCACACCTATGGAGGGGCCAAACTGGCAGGTCAAGATTTTTCTTTTGTTTGTGCGTTGTCACTAGCATCCAGTCAAATGAAGGCAGTTTTGTGAAGAATACAAAGGACATGTCATCATCATGGTGACCAACACCTATACCTATAATTGTGACAAATTGTACGTAATTGGACAACTCCCATCATACATTACGGAGTAAGGCTGGATATTGTTAAGCTATTTATTGGCTTAAAGTATATTAGACTTGTTTATTTATACAAATTCTGGAAAAAAAAAAAGAAAGGGTGTGGAAACTGTTGGAACAGTATGTTGTAAGGAGTGGATGTCTGATACATATATTTAAGTTTGTGCCGTTTATTTTAATATATAGGTATGCCATTTTGCAATCACACCTGCTAGTACGTTTGAGACAACTGCAAATATTGTATTCTCCTTCATTCTGTTTCTCGGCATGACGCAATGCAATGCAACACTCATTTTTATTCACCCTCCCCCCTCTTAAATTTGTAGGCCCAAAATAGAGTCGCTGGACAACATGTTCACGGGGCCGTAGACTCGACCTCTCAAGAGCAGGGTAAAGGAGCATCTGTCGTTTTTGCCCTCGATCGAGCTTCTCTGTGAATGCGAGCAATCCGTTCCCCGGGGCTGAAAAACGTGGGGTATGCCCAACAACTGTGTGTAGAGTATCTGTTGGTATGCAAGGCATGTGGCTGGAGCGCAGTGACACCGTAAGCCTCTTACATGGGCAAATAAGGGCTGACCACTCCGGAGAAAGAGGAGGGGCAATAACCTGCACTGCTAAAATCTTGCATCTTTAAGATGCATCTTAAAGTGTAGACACAACAAAACAGAAAATACAGATAACATCGAAAGAGGAAAGAGAGATAGCAGCAAAAAAGAAAGAGAAAGTGGTAGAAAATTAATAAAACATGTTTCCAAATCACAAATACTCATCTTCATGCTGTTCGAAACTGTAAGACTTTCTGTGATCTTCAGAACACAAATTCAAGAGCGTTCTGACTCTGCAGATACAGCAACTGACACATTCATGGCCCAGAAAGGTAGTAAGGTCATCGTTGAAATAGTCCATGTGACATCAGTGGTTCAACCGTAAATGTTATGAAGCTGCGAGATTTTGTGCCCAAAGAAAACTAAAATAATGACTTTATTCAACGAAGAGTCCCAGCGTTATGAGGAGCTGGCGTTATGACTAGGGTTGGGTATCGAGAACCAGTTTCATTTCAGAACCGGTTCCAAATTTCCAATAACCGGGTATTCGATAAGACACGTGCATTTCGATTCCGCTTAACGATTCCCGCGTTTGCATTTTAATGTGATTTTTAAACTATTTAGGTGTAGGAAGGAAAATAACTTGCTCACTGTTTGCGTGTAGCGAGCACGGATGATGTGGGTTCCTGACGTTCTCGAACAGTTCCGTGCATTTCCACAGGAGAAAAGGTTGTTCCAGCCCGTGACTGACTTCTCTTTCACATTTATTGACCCTTATGCACGAAATACGTTTGTCTTAAGTGAACGTAAACAGATGAGAAAGAGAACACACGTGTAACAGTATTTTAGATCTGTGTTCGGTGTTAAAGAGACAGCCGTCTAATAAACGTGCCGTCTGTCATTAATGTTAATCAGAGAACAAAAGAAAATCATTAACTGACTGAATATCTTTTATAAATTTAATGAGGATTAATCAATATTTTATTTATGAAAACAAACTGCAGTGTTTTTAAACTTTTGATTTTAATTTCTGTACCTGACATTTGTTCAGTTTTATTTATTTATGCGATTGCTAATTGATTAGTTTGTTCCTATTTTATTACTTGTCTTTAACAATTTAATGTTTAAAATTTATATTAGTCTAGTTGGGTTTTTTTGTGGTATTTATTGGTAAAACCATACAGGCAAAAGACATAATAAATATGTTTGAAATCTTAATGTTTGACTTAACATTTTTTAATGGATTTTCAGTTCTTATTGGAATCGGAATTAGGAATCGATAAGCAGAACCGGAACCGGAATCGTAATCGATAAAATTCAAACGATACCCAACCCTAGTTATGACGTAGAACCTCCGTATCTCTTAGTTCATCGACTCTATATTCTGTTCAAATAAGTAAGGCTGGGCACAAAAATTCATTCTCTCTATTAAAATCTTAAGACATGTTTATGAAGTTATGAACGACGTGCGTTGTCTTCTGCTTATAAACAAGGCACGGCGCATCTAGGTTCTACGTTGGAACACTGGCTCCTGCAGCGGAGACTGACACAAGACGAAATAGTGGAATAACAATACTTTGCTTTTCTTTGAGCACAAAAGTATTCTCGTAGCTTCATAACATTATGGTTGAACCACTGACGTCACATGGACTATTGTAAAGATGCCCTTACTACCTTTCTGGGCCTTGAACGTGGTAGTTGCATTGCTGTCTTTGCAGAGTCAGAAAGCTCTTGGATTGCATCAAAAATATCTTAATTTGCGTTCTGAAGATGAACGAAGGTCTGACAGGTTTGGAATGACATGAGAGTGAATAATTAATGGCAGAAGTTTCATTTTTGAGTGAACTATCCCTTTAAGGCTATGCCACTTCCCAAAGAATCCAGCGTTACGTGAAAAGTGGATGCAGTTTGTTTTTAAGGGGCAGCAACGGAGTTTTGCAAGTGTGTTTGATTGTTCCCGTCATTTTGGTGACTGATGTTTTATAAACTGACTGGACTTGCACATCATTTGATACTAAAAGTTAATAACATCAAATTTCTGTTTTGTTAACTCCGGTCACGGCACGCTTCTAGGAGCTTGTCTGTTTTTGGAGAGAATCATGAATCTGTATCTTTCGTTTAGAAATCTGATAAAACGTCTCAGGTTACGTAGGTAACCCTAGTTCCCTGAGGACAGGGAACGAGACGCTGCGTCCTGGTGGACACTATGGGAACTGCCTTCAGCATGACCGGTTCTGAAACAAATGTATAGAACAACGACAGTGAACTTGACACTGGCCGGCGCCAGCCTATGACATCATCATCAGGCGCCTGCTAGTATAAAAGCAGGTGCCTGAGAGCACATTACCATCTTTTTGTCTGACGGAGGTATGTGCAGGGCCCGAGGCATGGCCACGAGACGCAGCGTCTCGTTCCCTGTCCTCAGGGAACTAGGGTTACCTACGTAACCGAGACGTTCCCTTCCGGAGGGAACTCTACGCTGCGTCCTGGTGGACACTATGGGAACGCTTATACCAACGCCGCCATGCCGAGGGATAGGTGATCAAATTGACTGAATGAGGAGTCAAGAAGGAAATCACCCCTGCATCAGCGAGAGTCGCTGGGGCCCAGTGACCTGCCACGGCTAGCCCGGCTACCTGTGCACGCAACTCTCAAGCGTGGAGGCCTAGAGGAAGCCTACTACACTTAGCTCTCTAAGTGAAGGAGCTCATAAACGCCCTGACCATAAGGGGCGGAGTTTTTAGGGAATGGAGGTCTCGGCAGGGCGAACGCCTGCTCTAGGGACCTGACAACATTCAGTGCTACAGGTATAGATGGGGAAGCGGAGCTTCTGGAGAATGGAGGCTTCATAAAAGACTCTCTAAAAGAGAGGAAGCCTGACAACATTCAATCCACTAGCTCTTAGGAGTGGAGGTCTCAAAATAACCCTCCAGTGAGGGGAGACCTGGCTACACTCACGCTTGAAAGTACTGAAAGCGGAGCTTCTGGAGAATGGAGGCTTCATAAAAGACTCTCTGAAAAGAGAGGAAACCTGACAACATTCCATCCACTAGCTCTTAGGAGTGGAGGTCTCAAATAACCCTGCCGTGAGGGGAGACCTGGCTACACTCACGCCTGGAAGTACTGGAGGCGGAGCCTCTGGAGAACGGAGGCTTCACAGAAGACTCTCTAAAAAGAGAGGAAACCTGACAACGTTCAGTCCACCAGCTCTTAGGAGTGGAGGTCTCACTAACTCTTCAGTGAGGGGAGACCTGGCTACACTCACGCCCAGAGGAAAAAGCCTATACTCGACACTGGGGGTATTCAGTGAGGCTGCGTAGCCTATGCAACCCGAACTACCCGAGTGGAGCTTCTGCTCAGAGGGAATCTACAGAGTGGAGGTCTCATGACCTAACTACACTTGACACTGACGATGGCCTGTGAGGCTGAATAGCCTGTGCAGCAGGCCTGTCTAAGTGGAGATTTCCCGAGGAGTGGAGGCTTCGCCGAAAGGAAGCCTGGCAACACTCTGTGTGAGGCTGGCAATGTTCTGCGAGCAGCAGAAGGACTCTAAGAGTGGAGGTCCCAAGACCTACTACACTTCAACACTGCAGGCGTTCATCGAAGCTGAACAGCCTAAACGACATTACTGCCTGAGTGGAGTCTGGAGAGTGGAGGCTTTCTAAAGAGGGAGCCTTACACACCTCCGTGCTTAGCAAGGAAGAACTCTGAGAGTGGAGGTCTCATGACCTAGCTACACTCTAGCCTTGAAGGTCATCCGCGAGGCTGACTAGCCTGTGCGACAGAAATACCTTCATTTTGGAGCTCTTCTGGAGAGTGAGGCCTGAGGAGGCCCGACACTCGATCCTGCTAGCAGCGCTATCTGAATTGGAGCTGGAAAACTAAAAGGTTTTTGAGAAAAACCAGCTCAGAGAATGGACACGGAGGAACCCTGCGTGGTCCATGGGAGAAAGGAACCTGCCTTTACAGGAGGGACCTTACCATGAGTATGGATTTTAGTGAAGTGCCTGAACAGTGCACTTACCACTCACGTGGATTTTAGAGAATGCCCAAAGACTTCGCGTGAGCAAACACCACAAATGTGGTTTTGAGTAGGTGTCCTGAGCATAGCGAGGATCACCAGATTTGCAGTCTCTAGGCGATAGCGGAGCCTGAAAGCGGAGCTTCTGGAGAGGGGAGGCTTCAGCAGAAAGACTCTCTAAGCGAGAGGAGGCCTACGACGCTCTCCCTAGGAAACTCTTCAGAGTGGAGGCCTCAGGTAAAACACTCTAGGCGAGGGGAGGCCTGACTACACTCGACACTCAAGAAAGGCAGATACTCACAGTCAGAGCCAATAATGAAAAATTCTCATTTATCATCTAGCTCTGTGTAGTGGAGGCTCCGAGACTACATCTCCAAGGAGAGAAGCCTACAACACTAGTTTTTGGTGAGTGGAAGACTGCACTCCCCCAAAAAATAGTCAGCGAGGCACTCATGGGCCTGCCAGCTGCTATAACTGTGAGAGTGAAGGTCTCAGTACTGTTGGCTGTGACAGAGGGAGACCTATTACACTGTGCTATCACTTAGCTTGTATTAACCCGGGTGATAGCAGAACCCGGAAGCGGAGCTTTCAGTGAGGGAGGCTTTAAGCTCTCGAACATAACAAGCCTGACGACGCTCAACTGAGGAAGCTCTATCGAGTGGAGGCCTTGGAATACACGCCCTCTCATAGAAGGGAGGTCTACTTTGTTTTACACTCAACGCTTGTAGTGACAGGTCCACGGAAAGAGTTCACAAGCTGCCTTAACCTTGTGTTCTCCCGGCCTGTATTTCTGGGAAGTGGAGGCTTAACAGAAACACCTCACGTAGAGGGAGCCTAGCAACACTCGACCCAGTAAAAAGCTCTCATGAATGGAGGTCTAAAAATGACCTGCCACATTCAGCGCTAAGAAGTATTATCTTTATATGTCTCTCTTCACAGAGGACTTCGCAGAGAGGAGGCCTCCTAGGCCTGCTACACTCAATTCTACTTCAAAGCGGGGCTTTTTAAAGAGAGCGGAGGCTCCAGTAAAACACCTCTCTCTCAGAGAGGGAGCCTTGACAACGCTCTATTCACCCTAGCACACAAACTCCCAGGAGTGGAGGTCTCACATATGTGTATATGAAAATACACAGGGAAGGTACCTGACCACACTCATGCAAAAAGAGTATTACTCTTAGCAGGGTTTGAGTGAGCGGAGGCTTCGGCAGAGCGATACTCCGCCTGAAGCAGCTTGACAACGCTCAAGAGGGTTATTCTCGTATGTATATGTATGTTGGATCATGTCTATACCAAGCTCACTCTAGCGGAGGTTTCAAAACCTGACAACGCTTAACCCACGAGGGGGTTTCTACGAGTGGAGGTCTCTACACACTGTTTTCTTTTATAAAACGAGGGGAGACCTGGCTACACTCGGCACTTGGTGGCAGTAGAACTCGAGAGGAGCTCGAAACTGCAATAGTAAACACCCAAGCGGAGCTGGTAGACAAAAGAAAACATACACATACACGCTTGAATATTTTATTAAAGTGTCTTTACTGTTCACATACCGGGCCAACAGATGGAGCCTAGGTCTCATCGTTGGCCCAGCCCCGGAGTCAAGGGGAAAAGGAAGGGGCAGGTAGCCCCAAACTGGCGACCTGGCCTCGTCTCTGGCCCTTGGGCCAGGACGGGCCTGGTTTCCCCCCGGTGTTTAGGTGGAGGCGTGGACCGGCAAGGGATGCAAACCCCCGGGGCTCGGTCCAGATCTTTCAGCAGATCAGCCTGGTGCGCCTCTGCAACACTGCCATCGTGTGCAGAGGAGCACCGGCCACTGCCGCATATGTGCCTTTGGAGCCTTCAGGGTCGATGTCCCTCGCTCTGAGAGATAGTTCGCAACCGTCAGCGAGAGACATCGTCACATATCCGTGCATTCCCGTGCATTCCCTCGACATCAGCATGATTCACATGCCGATGCCTGTGAATGCGGGCTGAATATGGCCTGTCCCATTCCCTCTCGATCTCTTAAGCAGATCAGGAAGGAATGGGAGGCTCACAGGAGTTGGCTTTGTCATGGCCCGGAAGAAGCCGCTCGTCTAGTCTGCCGAGAGCGGCCTCTTCCCTCGCGGGCTTCCACTGCAGATACAAGCGGGCAGCCGCGCGGTCCATAACAGACATCAACTCTTCATATGCGGGGCAGAGAGGCTGCATGGGCTCAAACGAGCTCATATTTGTTCCATTTCAACCTCCTGCTCGCCCTGGCTTGAAGCCAAAAGAGCACTCGCTGCAGAACCGGAGGATGTGAGAGACAACACATCATCCGCTAGCAGCGCATTCTCGTCTCCGGCTGACGTGCGCGAGCGATTAAACGCTCTCTCAAACTCGTCAGCCAGCTCCACCCGTGAGCCCCGCAATCTCAGCCGCCGAGCAGCCTCAGCTGTGGCGGGACCGGAGCAGCGTGGGGCAGATGGATGGCCCGATTCCCTCAAGAAAAGGGCCAGACGAGAACGGAGTTTCTTCAAAGTGAAACTCTCACAATGAACGCGCTCCGCTTTTCTAGAGCCGAGCGCGCGTGCTCTTACACCTAAACACACCAAACAAAAGGTCGTGTGCGTCATCAAGTGTCAGATTCCTCTGACACGGATCCGCACACTTCCTAAACAGTTTTCATTCTCTAGGCATCGCTGTACTCACTCGTTTAGAACAGAGGACTCTGAAGACAAAAAGATGGTAATGTGCTCTCAGGCACCTGCTTTTATACTAGCAGGCGCCTGATGATGATGTCATAGGCTGGCGCCGGCCAGTGTCAAGTTCACTGTCGTTGTTCTATACATTTGTTTCAGAACCGGTCATGCTGAAGGCAGTTCCCATAGTGTCCACCAGGACGCAGCGTAGAGTTCCCTCCGGAAGGGAACTAAAGACTTTTTGGAGATATGAAGGATGCAATAGTACTCTATAGGTACTCAAGATTAACATGAGATTGGGCGAAACTGTTTCCTGTTTTAACCTGTGTTAACCTGTTTTTAGAAATAAATATTAAATTCTAAAAAAATAAATATTAAATGTTATATGTTGCGTCATTCCTCTATGCTTGTTTTTACAAATAAGCAATTATTTTGTAATAAATTATTATTCTAATTTAATTCAGTGTAGGTTTACACTACAGTTCAAATGTTTGGGGTCAGCAAGATTTTTGTCTGCTTGTTTGTTAGAAATTTCTATTTCAAATAAATGCTGTTCTTCTGAACTTTCTATTTAACGAATCCTGGAAAAAAAAATCTATACTGTATGTAACATGGTTTCAATAATAAGATTAGGCATAATAACTGTATTCAACACTGGTAATAAGCAGAAATGTTTCTTGAGCAACCAATCAGCATATAACAGGGTTCCCTGAAATAGCAGACTGCGGTCGGGTTTTGCACCACAGCTTAGTTTTAACCGGTCCGTGACACATTATAATGACAGCAGTAGCACTGTTTTACCATTTCTACAGTTTAAAGCGAGTAGGTGTTTATAGAGCTGTAAACCCCATAAGCACTCAGGGTCATTTATAGTATGATCTATCAATGCTATATCCCCTAATATTTTTATCTAGAGACAAACACACTTCATTCAAGCCTTTTCCACTCTGTGGGCATTGATACTCTCTCCCACTAAAGACATAAAGCACCACATTAACAACAGCAGATGACAGGGTTATTTTAACAACAGTAGCAGAAACACAGTAAGCAGCAAAGTAGAAGATACTTTCACTAAAATACTGCAGAAAATGAAAATGAAGCAAATACAAATATTTTTTCCTGTCATACAAATATGTCTTTAACCATTCAAATAATTCAGGTTTGTGACAAGACCATTTTTTCCCTCCCTCACAAGTCAAAAGTTTACATGCACCTCGCAGAATCTTAATCAGAATGTTAATGATTTTACCAAAATAAAAGGGATCATACAAAATGCATGTTATTTTTATTTAGTACTGACTTAAATAAGACATTTCATAAAAAAGACGTTTACAAATAGTCCACGAGATAAAATAATAGTTGAATTTATAAAAATGACCCTATTCGAAACTTAATATACACTTGATTCTTAATACTGTGTTGTTATCTGAATGATCCACAGCTGTGTGTGTTTTTTTTTTTAGTGATAGCTGTTCATGAGCTTGTCCTGAACAGTTAAACTACACGTTGTTTTTCAGAAACATCCTTTAGGTTCTACAAATTCTTTGCTTTTTCAGCATTTTTGTGTATTTGAACTCTTTCCAACAATGACTGTATGATTTTGAGATCCATCTTTTCACACTGAGGACATCTGAGGGACTCATACGCAACTATTACAGAAGCTTCAAATGCTCACTGATGCTCTAGAAGGACAAACGATGCATTAAGAGTCGGGGGTGAAAACTTTTGAACAGAATGAAAATGTGTGCATTTTTCTTATTTTGCCTAAATATCATATTTATTTTCATTTAGTACCTCCCTTCAGAAGCTGCAGAAGATACTTACATGTTTCCCAGAAGACAAAATAAGGAAATTTAATTGAATAAATACCCCTGGCATATTATAATGATTTCTGAAGGATCATATGAAGACACTGAATATATATTCAAATAGAAAACAGTTAAAACAATGTTACAGACTTTATTTTTCTATCAAAAACATTAACAAATATTACAAACTTTTTAGCAGTAGTGTATGCTACGCCTACACTATAGGTTTACATTTAAAGTATGTAATGTTTCAAGCCTGTGCTTCAACTGTCTTTGTTTTGGCTGCAGACATGCACCAGTAGAGCGTACCAAAATGGAAATACCCGTCTTTTTTCTTTTCTAGCCAGTTTAGCATGTTTTCTTCCTCCTGACATTTGCCAATGCTGTGAAAACCAGAACACAATTGCTAAATTAGCCTGTCTGTGAGTCTTCACTGAGCTGTGGCGACTCACTGATTATTGTCTTCTACTTGTCTAACTTTAATTCTGATCATGTCTTAACTAGCCACATGTCTTTGTTTTATCTATTTTTCTTTACAGTCATCTACCACAGCCCAGTGTCCAGAACCGACAGTGCTCTCCTTCAAGTGCAGGCCCTGATCTTGACAGTGTAGACACAAGGATTCAACAGCATTTCATCACAATGGAATGATTAACAAAGGCATGATCGGCACCTCAGTCACACAGGCTTTAAAACCGTGGGAACATATACTGTACAACAAATTCTTCCTCAAGAACGCTGGCTCCAAAAATAATTATAGCTATCATAACTAGGAGGACAACAATCAGCATATTTAAAAATCTTGGCTTTGATTGTTTACTTGTCATTGACAGGCATTTCTTAGTTATACAAGAACTAATGTTCGAGAACGCTTTCTTTTTTTCTCGAGGCGGTAACAGAGATTAAAATATGTCTCCCTGCAACTTTTAAAGTTGATGAAGTGCTTATTATTGTACACAGACATAACACTAACAGAAAGCAGGACTACACCCACTTTTACTTACAGTGACAATATATGGACATGTCTATCATCGGTTTACTTAAAGATTACTTGATTTGGCCTTGGAAGAATCCAGTCAAGCCTGAAATGTTTGACTCCAAGAAAAAACAAGCAAAACATAAAAAAAGCCCTAAAGAAAGGTCCTTTTCACAGATTTGCAAAGGCTAAAGTGTTAATGCCACAGCTCATCTCTACTGTGTACATATTAATGCAAAAGTTGAGTCATTTAATTACAGTGAACCAATATTATTATAATTTGAAAAAATCTTAAGGAGGAAATAAAAATGATCAAATTACACTACTGCTCAAAAAGAGTCTGTAAGATTTTTTGATGCTTTTGAAAGACGTCTCTTATGGTCACTAAGACTGCTTTTATTCGATTTAAAATACAGTAAAAATTTAAATGGCGTGAAATATTAAGGTTTCATTTTTAAATATATATTTAAATTGCGATTCATTCCTGTGATGCGAAGCTGAATTTTCAGCAGCCATTACGCCAGTTATCAGTGCCACATGATCCTTTAGAAATATTTTTAATATGCGGATTTGCTGTTAAAGAGTGAATTGTTATTATCAAGCTGAAAACAGTTGTGCTGCTTAATATTTTTGTGGAAAGTGACTTATTTCAGGATTCTTTAAGAAATCAAACATTTTAAAGAAAACCATTTGTAAGACATAAATCTTTTAAAACATTACAAATGTCACTACTGTCACTTCTGATCAATTCTTGCTGAATGCAAGTATTAAATTGTTTAAAAGGTAGTGGTAGTTGAAGTGGCTGTCGATGCCTAGTCCTAATTTTGAAAGATGTTTACAAAGTTGCCATTCTGATTTCAAAATGCCAAGAAGGTTATTGTATCATCACATTTATCCGCAGATTTCACTAGTGGATTAAAATTTTATGATTCACCCACATTCAGCTGTCATGCTTCTTTCCACTGAACGATGAGTTGGCTTAAATACCAGTGCATGTATCTGCACAATAGATTTTTTAATTGAATAACTGTCAATCAGAAAATAAAGACAGCTACATATTGTCACGCATATGTGAGAGGTGTGTATAACTTACTGGTCTAAGAGTTGATCATGTTTGGCTTGGGCATCTCTTTCTGCATTCAGTGCCCTGTCTTTCTCAATGACAGCATTATCTCGGGTTTCACGAAGAATTCTGAAAGAGTAGTAAACACATTTCTTGAAACAATACTGTACATTATGCAGAACAGGTTTAAGTTAAGTGTGCTTTAAAGCCTTGACACAATAAAAAATAACGATTCTAATAATGAATAATGATATTAACCCCTTAACTGTCACCGTCCCACCTGTGGGACGCTTGGCACTCTTTTTTCCGTTGTCCTTTTTCTCTATCAATTTTTTTAGTAACCATCATAAATTATATATCATTTGAAAGCTTAGAAGCTCAAGAATCATCCTGTGAAAACCATTTTGAAATCGGATATTGCCTTACCATGGAAATTGTACTTTAAAATCATTTGGCGGTCTCCTCCCCCTTAGTGGTGTCATATTACAAAATGCATTACGGCCTTTTAGAATCACAACTTTTTACAATCTTGACAAAAAATATATCATTGGAAAGGTCTGAGTCTCAGGATGTCATATTTGGTGGTTATTTTGTGATAGATTGAAAATTTTCAGAAAAATTTAGACTTTTGTGACAGAAAATTGCATAAAAAATATATATGGCATTTCAATGGCACCCGGTGGCTGTTTGTGGTATAACGCCCTTAACAAACTTTCACAGGAACCTTAATTTTTTTCATATCAACTTCGAATTTGGAACATAACTTATTTAGATGTGAGGCTTCAATTTGATATCAAATTTAGGATAAAACCTGTTATGTAAAATATGTATTTTATATAAAATATAATAAAAATTGTACAGTGCATTTTATTCATAGTAAATTTAAACTTCTATAATTTGTTGACACTTTATTTATTTGAGAAAATTCCACTTCTGCAAAAATCTGCTGATTGTCTTCTTTAAAAAGAGACCAACCTCAGATCTGTATTCCAAAGAGTTCATGAATTACAACAATTAAAGTTTGGATAGTGCACTTTCATGCCTATTTTAAAAAATGGGGGGCGACAGTTAAGGGGTTAATACATATAATACAATACAACCAAGCCAACCTCAGCATTCCACTCCCAACTGTTTTTGTATAATATTTCTTAGTCTCGTCGGCGGGATTTCACTTTTGTGCAGAGAGATGGCAATGATAGTCCCACAAATGTGGAAAAACAATGTGTCAAATTTGTGAGCTGACATGAAACCAGATAAACATAAAAGGTAAATATGTAAATGATACTGTAGTAGTGCAAGTCTGAAAAGGAAAAGCAAAAAAAGAATGCAAGCATGCAGTAAGATTTTAATCTGATACTCTTTAGTCATAGCTACTATACTTTCATTCATCATGCATTTTGTTTTGTTTATTTGTTTATTTTGTCACAAGGGGGAAAGTGTTAGACACCTCTGCTGACTCAAAATTATGAAAGTTCATAAAAAATACAATTCATTCTAACTAAATCTTTAAAGTATCCAGTATCTAGTTGCATTTTAGAGCAACTGGGCTTTATATGTGAACTGTAACTATGTGAAGAATGTTCACAATAGACAGAGGTTTCAAAGGTTGCCTCTCCTCTTAAGTTGCTGATTTTCTTAACACTGTTTAGAAAACAAATAGAAGACAGAGAGTTCTCTGAATTTTTGATATCAGTTTATAGTCGTTCATCATTATCAGATGATTATTATTAAAAAAAAAAATGATAGAGCCATTTCTGGCCAATGAAATACAGAAGAATAATAAGAAATATTTAGATTTCCTCATCACTGCAAAAAGTGCTTTACTTACTTAGATTTTTTGTCTTGTTTCCAGCCAAAATATCTAAAAATTTTGAAATCAAGAAGGATTTTCTAGACAAGCAAAAAATATTTTCTTGTTTTCAGAAAAAAAAAGTCAAAATAAGTGTGTTCTCGCTTGAATAATCTGCCAATGGGGTAATAAATATAATCTTGTTTTCTGTTTGAAATAAGACTTTTTTGCTCATCTCATTTGCAGATAATTTTGCTTGTTCTGAGCAAAAACTCACTTAATTTTGACTTGTTGTTTTTTTTTCTGAAAACAAGAATATAATGTTTACTTGTCTAGAAAATCCTTCTTTATTTAGGAATTTTTAGATATTTTGGCTGTAATTTTTATGATGTTCTATGATTTTTCAATGAGATTTTTCACGTTTTTTCATGGTAAACAATCATGTGTTTTTTCCCCCTGCAAGTTTTCATTAAGGATTTGTCCTTGTCCCATTAGAGACATGAAGGCATGCTCTCACCTGTTCTCTCTCTCATACATCTCTTTAGACGCCCTCTGCAGGCTCTCGATTTCATGACTGGTCTTCATTCGAATGCGCTCCAGTTCATCACGCAGTTTGTTTTCATACTCTGTCTTATAGTGATCTCTGGTGGAGGGATGCAAACAGCACAACTGTCAAACCGTAATGACTTCAACATAAAAGATTTGACAGACTTAATGGAATTGGGATATTGTCACAATACTAGAATCACCAGATTTGGCACATTTCTTAATAGCATAACAACTTCTTAAAACAGATCAATGCTGTACTACTCATGAAACTAAACTCACAACAGAAAAAAGTAAAAAGGAAGCACCATCTTTATTATTCATCACACATACCTAGAAGCAACATATTTTTCATAGGCATCTTCCCTGGCTTTCTTTGTGTCTTCAAGCTGGGTCTGCAATCGGTCCAGACGGTCTTCTTGATGAGCACAGCGCACATTAAGCTCCATGTTCTGCCTGTTTAGATATTCTTTGTCCTTCTGCATCAGTGTTACAGACTGCTGCAGAGTGGCTACCTGCAGATGAAAAAGAAAAAAACAAAGAGGTGAGAAAGAGATAAATTAAGTAACAGGAGAAAATTTATGACAGACACATTTATGTTGACATTTGGCTACAGTTGCCCCTATGGCTAGTATGTGAGTTATAACATGTACTGTAACCCTTGTCAATGGATTATGCACTATTTTTCAAATATACAGAGGAATTGCACCTTGCTCTCTAAATACATGTAAATACATATAAAAATAAAATATTCTGAAACATTGTTTATCATCTCAAATGTTGATCATTTAAACATGACCCCATCCTAACAGATATGCTGATCTGTCAGTCATCTCTCATATGTGTTAAGAGCAAATTACCTCCTTATTTAGGTCATTCCTCTCTTTGGTCAGGGCAGTGTGTGTGATGTCCAGCATTTCCACCTTCTTCCTCAACTCTCTCACCTCCGTTTCATACCCATCTCTCTCTCTGTGGATACAATAAGGTTATACTTATACAGTGGTGGCCACAATTAGAACACTAGTATTTTCACCAGCTAAAAAATGGTTTTAAATCAGTTATTTCTATATTTTGCTGTAGTGTGTCAGTAGGAAATATCAGTTTACATTTTCAAACATTCATTTTGCCATTAACTGTAATAATCCAGTGTCATTCTGTCTGGAATGACATAAAGAAACAGAACAAACCGAGACTAAATCCAGAAGAACTGTGGCAAAGACTCCAAGATGCTGAAAGAGACCTACCTGCAAAGCTACCTGAAAAACTCTAGATACTTTAAATGCAAAGAATGGTCACACCAAATGTTGATTTAATTTAGTTAACAGAAGTTAATTGATAAATAAAATCTATTTATGACATTACTTTTGATAGCATCCTTATTTTACACCATTTTTCACACAAGTGGCTAGAACTTTTAACAGTACTATAGCTTTGCAGCTAGGTTTTTTGAAGCACCTTGAAGACGTTGCCACAGTTCTTTTGGATTTAGTCTGTTTAAGTTTGTTCTGTTTCTTCATGTCATTCCACGCAGACAGGATGATTTTGAGATCAGATCTCTGTGTGGAGCACTGGCTGTTGTCAGACTCCTTGTGCAAACAAAAATCTCACTGGATTATTACAATTAATGGCAAAATGAATAAAACCATTTTTGATAGTGAAAACGTTCTAATAATTTTGGCCACGACTTTATATATGCACACACAACTACAGCATTAGAGATTTTTTAAAAATGTTTTTGAAAAAAAAAAAAAGCTGCAAAGAAGGCAGAATTTATTTTATCAAACACAGTAAAATCAGTAATATTGTGAAATATTATAATACTTAAAATAACTGTTTACTATTTTAAAATGTAATTTATTTCTGTGATGACAAAGCTAAATATTTATTAGCCATTACTCCAATCTTTAGTATCACATGATTCTTCAAAAATCATTTTAATATGCTTATTTGCTGCTCCAGAAACATGTCTTATTATTATCAGTTTTGATTGATGGAACAGGTGCTACTTATTTTTGTGATAACAGTGATCATTTATTTCATGATTCTTTGATGAAAGAGTTAAAGAGTAAAATCAGCACTGTCAATGCATTAAAATAATATTTGAATCAATTTTAGATCCATACAGCTGCCTAAGACTGTGTACTCATGGCACCTTATTCATTCTGTGTTGCCTGCTCTTGTGGTTTAGGAGGGTGCAATGTCTGTAGTAACAGCTGAGCTAAATGCAGACATGGAAAGACAACGCAGAACATTAAACTCACCGTCTGATTTTATCATAGTTCTCTCGTTTGTAGTCCCCTTCCTGAATAAGCTGCTTGGTGTCAGCAAATTCCAGTGTGAGTCTCTGACAGCGGATCTCCAGCTCTGAGCGTGCTCTCCTCTCTTCCTCGTAGCTCTGGTTGGGATATGGGAAAGCAGGAATGAATGTATATGTGACCCTGGACCACAAAACCAGTCATAAGGTTAAATTTTACAAAACTGAGATGTATACATCATATGATTACTCAATAAATAAGCTTTCTATTGATGTATGGTTTGTTATGATAGGACAATATTTGGCCGAGATACATCTATTTGAAAATCAGGAATCTGAGGGTGCAAAAAAATCAAAATACTGAGAAAAATCACCTTTAAAGTTGTCCAAATTAGGTTCTTAACAATGCATATTACTAATCAAAAATTACATTTTGATATATTTACAGTAGGAATTTTACAAAGAATCATCATGGAACATGATCTTTACTTAATTTCCTAATGATTTTTGGCATAAAAGAAAAATCTAAAATGTTGACCCATACAATGTATTTTTGGCTATTGCTACAAACATACCCCAGCGACTTAAGACTGGTTTTGTGGTCCAGGGTCACATATAAGAAATAACAGTAACACCAATAAGAAAGATAATTTTACAGTTGTCTGGAAAACTTGATTCTGCTTTTATACCAGCGCAAATTATAAGCAGACTAAATGATACATGCCACCAGACAGAAGCCTGTCGTTTTCATCAGAATGTCTCTTATTATTCTGATACATATAATTGTGAATTTTCAATTTCACACTGACTTTAAAGACTGTATCCAAAAAGGGAATCAAATATTTTTCACACCTCCATTAGTGATCTAATTTGGTTACGATGACTGTCCAGATCCTCATTCAGGTTAGACTTTTTCACCTGCAGCTCAGTCACAAGAGCCCTCAGAGGGTTCACAACCTCATAGAACCGAATCTATGTGGGGAAAAAAACACATACATACATGCATGCATACATATATGTTATAGCTTTTAAATATGTCCAGGTTCTTGTCCACAAGTTTGTTAGTAAAAGGATATATGTAAAAATCATCTTTTCCAATTTCAGTTGATAATTCAGTGCTCACCGCCACATATTCAGGGATGGTGAGTTTGTCCTCAGGCAGTTCCTTCAGCTCAACGTATTTCTCCTCAGACAGCTCCAGATCCCTTAGGCTTCTGCGGAGATCACCTGCCCGATCGCACAGCTGATGGTTTGTCTCTTCTAGCTGCTTCTGTCTAAGCATGATGGTGTCCATCTCCTGTTTCCTCAAGGTTTGCTGCTTCCTGCATGAACAGAAGACACATTCAACCCTAAAGCATGTTGTATACAATCTGCTACATGTCTTGCATCATCTGATTGGTATATTTGTTATGTTTTTTTTATTTGCTGGACTGCAACAACATAGGTTTACTAAAGCATACATAATTTATTAATTTTTTTTTTGGAAAAATCATAAGAAAAATGACTCAAATGTAATTTCTAAGATGTACTTGTTATCCCTCTAATGTTGGGCATTGTTTTATTTTTCTGAAATACAACCTTTGTTGTTTTAAATGTTTCTCTTTTAATTTTTTTTACATCTTATTTATATGGGCTCTGTATATGTATATGTATATCGGGCTCTGCTTTAGATAGTAACATTTTTAATTAATACAGAATAAAAAACATACTAAAATGCTAGTATAAAATATGATACATTAGGCTTTTGAAGAACATTTATTTGTTCATATCTCAATCATACTTGTATAATTTAAAGTAAGCATACATTTTATATTTCAAGACTTTTCAAAATAAACTATTACTGTACTGCAGCGACGTAGGTTTATGAAATCATACATCATTGTTTAAAGGTTGTATCAGCGATTTCTAGCCTAAAACATAAAGTGTAAAATTCAGCTGACCTTTATTCATGATCCGCTCGCTGCCTGCCCCATAAATTGTCTGTGAAAAAAACGCGTCTCTCTGGTCAGCCTAGGGTCCGAGATATGCCAAAAAAACAATCGGCGCTATCAACAATAACCACAGATAAACAAACCGTGTTCCAACCAATCAGCGTCAGGGGGTTCGTGTTGTGGACTTTCCTACTGGTGCAGGGATGTGAGGGAGGCGGAGCGAAAGTCCACAACACCAAACCCCTGACGCTGATTGGTTGGAACAATGTTTGTTTTTGCTGTGGAAAGGTTGGTAGTGCCGATTGTTTTTTTGGCATATCTCGGACCCTAGGCTGACCAGAGAGACGCGGTTTTTTCACAGACAATTTATGGGGCAGGCAGCGAGCGGATCGTGATGAAAGATAAGCTGAATTTTACACTTTATGTTTCAGGCTAGAAATCGCTGATACAACCTTTAAGAAAAATCACATTAAAATGTAAGTAAAAAATATGATACAGTAGGCTTTCGAAGAAAATGTATTTGTTCATATCTCAATCATACTTCTATTGCATTACACTATATGTTTTGCATCCGCAAAAAAAGAAAAAAAACTAGAGTGACAAAATATGCAATTAAAATGCATATGATTTATATGTATTACTATTTTATGCAAATAATCTGTTTTTGTGTAATAAGGGTTTCACTGATTTACATTACAAGTTCTCAATATTATTTTTGGCTATATACAGAACATCTGCACCAAAATGGATATCATTGACGTTTTCTCCTCCTTGTGTATGAGCTTTATATTCTCACTATATCATACTATATTAGCCAATGTAGCTAATAAAGCCTGATGTATCAAATATGGTACAAAGCATTAAACACATGCAAAGTGTGCAAACATTCTAAATGTTTTATCTAAAGCTTCAATAAACTGTTCTATTTAAAAAAATCATTAATAATTATAAAATCATTACTAATTTTTAACAAAGTTAAAGTAAGCCTAAATTAGACTTTTCAAAATAAACTATTACTGTACTGCAGCAATGTAGGTTTATGAAATCATACATCATTTTCTAAGAAAAATCTCTAAAATAAAAATGTCTAATTAAAATGTGAGTATAAAAGATGATCATAATTGCATTGCATTATAAGTTTTGTATCCACAATAAAAACTACAGAGCTTTGGTTCAGAAAACTAAACATGTAAATAATAAATCTTACAAAGACATTTTGTTTGGAGATACAGAGTGACAACTAATAATTTTATGAACAAATCTGTTATTCTGTAATAGGGATTTTTAGCTATATAAATAGAAAATCTGCACCAATTTAGATATCATTTTTATATTTTATCTAAAACTTCAATAAACTGTTCCATTAAAAAAAAAATAGATTTTAGATTTCTATTATTTCATATGTCAGGCTTTACAGTATTAAAGAGAGCTTTCTTTTTCTTTTTCTTTTTTACAGTGAGCATTGGCCCTGCATCTGCTTTACAAGGTTTTCATGATGGGTATTATTAATTATAAGTAATTATTAATTATAATCACCAGTATTTTAAAAAATCATGTATAGTGGAATACAAATAGAGTAATCATTTTATTTTATTTGTGTTTAACTATAAGTAGGCTAACTAAAATTTCCGGCCTGTTTTATCAGACCAATTCCCTAAAAATGGGGGGGGGGGGAAATCATATTTATCAGCCAATATAGCAATTTGACCACTGACATGTTGTAAATCCCTATTTCCAATGAATCTTTCTCCCAGTAAAACTGTTTAAATGCACCTGTTTTCATCCTGTTGTAGTTTGAGCTGGCTGTCCAGACGCAGAGCGAGCACCTGCTTCTGATGGAGAGCATCATTTAGCCTTTCCTCCAGCTCTTCTATCTACAAATGAATGTGCAAACTAATTATTTTTACACAATTACTTTTCAAACTTATTTCAGTGCAATGCAGACATCTGTTTTGCATTCATCAACCATTACCTTGGTAAGGTGGTCCACCTTGAGGTTGTCTATGAGCAGATTTTTCTGTGACAGCTCTATCTTCAGTTTTTGAAGATTATGAAGGAGCTCTTTTCGTTCCAAGAGCTGTTTTGTGACCTTCCCTGCTCCATCTTTTTCATCCGAAGACGATATGTCCTCAGTGGGGACTGTTGTCTCCAGACTGATGTCCTCAGACTCGATGGAGCTGGAGATGTTTGCTGTGCCGTTCTTTGGCTTCTTAGGAGGCATCTCGACAAAGCTCCAGTCTAACCGTCCTACCGACTTCTCATGTGAGGAAAGGAGACTTTCTTCAACGCTGGAAATGTAGATTATTAGTAGTCAAGAGTCAGGACAGAAGCTCAGAGGCTCAAGGAAAGAATTAACGGATAAAGCGCTAGTCGCTAAGCGATGACAGCTGGACAAAGCAAGACGACAAATTCGGTTATTCCAGGTTAAATAACGTTACTTGACTTTCACAGCCTAATGACTAAACACAAATTAATAATTTATGTGAGACGTCAAATTTTAAAATGTCTTGTGTTTGAGAAAGTGTTTTAAGATTAAAACAGGAACTTATTTAATACACCGACTGTTGTTTTTAAGCGTCCCGCCTCCCATAGAAACAACAACGGCTGAACAGGGAAGAGAAGTGAAGTTTGCGTTAAAGAGCGTCTGTCTCAGAAACGCTTGTGATGGAAAATAGAACGCCACCTATGGGATTCCGCCCGAAGGGGACTTTTAGTTTGAAAATTGACTAAAAATCGAGACCGGAAATAAGGGAATGTGTTCATGGCATCGTAGCATATTTCTGGGTTTGTAAACGAATAAATGTGTTTTTTGTTATTTTTTCTTCTGAAACAATAATTTTCGCAATGTCTGCTCAAAACACAATTGGACCCGCTTTGCCACAAACGATGGGAAGAAGCAAAAATGATGATTCAGATGAAGAAGACGCAAGTATGATAGCACACACACATTGTAGTAGCTGCTTTGTGAACTGCAAAATGTGCTATTTTTTATTATTATTTCGTATTTGCAAATGCATAACCAGGCTGATTGCATTTAGATGTTTTCCCTTCTTTTTTTTGTTTCAAAAACAATTTTGTTTAGATTGAAATATAGATGAATTCACTCACTAAATAATTCATGTTGCCTCCAGTCATAGGTCCAGCTTTGCCTCCAAAGTATAAACCTTCAGAGTCCTCCAGCTCATCTGAAGACAGTGATCAAGAAGAGGTTGTGTTCAAGAGAGCCAAATACTCATCATCTAGGAACCGGCCTTCTTCAAAGTATGATACTAGATTGCTTTCCATATAAATGTGTTAATAAGGTTTTTTGGTCATAAATTGACAACTTTTGATATGTGACTCTGGACCACAAAACTAATCATAAGTGTCTTTTTTTTATTTAGATTTTTACATAATCTGAAAGCTGAATGAATAAGCTTTCCATTGATGTATGATTTGTATTTGGCCAATTTAAATACCTGAAATCCGAGGGTGAAGAAAAATAAATCCAAATATTTTGAAAATCACCTTTAAAGTTGCCCAAATGAAGTTCTTAGCAATGCATATTACTAATCAAAAATTAGGTTTATAAATATTCATGGTAGGACATTTACAAAATGTCTTCATGGAACATGATCTTTACTTAATATCCTAATGTTTTTTGGCATTAAAGGAAAATTAATAATTTTCACCCATACAATTTATTTTGACTGGTTTTGTGGTCCAGGCCAGGGTCACGCATATATATCCAAACTAGTTTTACGTTATGTTGAAAGATGTAACTGTGTAAAGCATACTGTGTTACAATTTATACATACATTTTTAAGGTCTCTAAATTATCAATAATGTCTAAACAACTGTACATAATCCACTACACGCATTCTTTCGTCTGACTGATACTTCATACTTTCTAGCAAGTAAAAGGCCTTGCTAAATATCCAGCATAGGTTTACTTCATTTATCAATAAACATTGTATTGCATTGCATAACTTGTTTTGCCTCCACAATATTTAAATATCACTTAAAGATGGATATGGAGTGACAGCTGATATTTAAGTCCTTTTTTTTTGTGGTTCTTTAACAGCAGCAGGAGCAACATGAAAGATGAGATAGATATAGAGCAAGTTGATAAGGATGAGGAGGATGAAGAAGATAGTTTCTTTGGTCCAGCTCTTCCACCAGGATATCAAAAGCAAGAAAAAGCACCTGAAGGGTAACAAACACTTAATAATAGGATCCTACCTGGTCATTTGTAGAGCAATTTAGCATCCCATTCTAAGTCTTAGATGAACTACGTTTTGCATCACCAGGCCACCTTTACTAGGACCTGCACTCCCTCCAGGATTTAAAAAACAAGATGAAGATGATGATGATAATGATGATGATGAAGATGCAAAAGATGATACCAGAGGGTTTTTAGGACCAGCTTTACCACCAGGATATCAAAAGCAAGGGAGATCTCCTAAACGGTAACAAAAACTGTCCTGGAATTAAACAAACACAGCAGACATTATAACTCCTCTACACATTTTCTGTTGTGTGGAGTTTGTAGTATCATATACTGCTTATACAGTCAAACCAAAAATGATTCAGACACCAGATATAATTTTTTATATTTTTTTTACTAGTGGTGGCAGAACACTATAGTTAATTAATGTAAGTGAGGATGCCAAAATAAACTGTGGCATATTATACTCAAACATTCTACATACAGTGGACTACCTTTATAATTGATAAACATTTCGGACCAAAAAAAATGATTTGACAGTTTGACCTAACCATATTTTGTTACATACCTTTCTTATCAAGATTGTATTACCATTTAATAAACTGATAACTTGAGAAATGTTGAAGGTGTCTGAATACATTTTGGTTTGACTGTACACTTGAAGTCAAAAGTTTACATGCAACTTGTAGAATCTGCAAAATGTTAATTATTTTACTAAAATAACAGGGATTACAAAATTATTATTGTTACAAACATATATATATATATATATATTAGTACAGACCAAAAGTTTGGACACACCTTCTTATTCAGGTGTGTCCAAACTTTTGGTCTGTACTGTAGATATGAATACAACTGAAAAAACTTGTGATAAAATATCTTTCAGGTGGTCAAATAGCAAATAGTGGAGCTCTGCAGCCACCTACTGGTAAAAGTTATTTGTAGTTTTTTTTTTTTGTTTTTTTTTTACTTTTAAAACTGGATTTCCAAAAGACGGGCAAAAATCTTACACTAAACCATGTGAAATTATCCATGTTATCCCATGAATCAAAGTTAGAAATGTGGGTCTTTTATACAGTGAATTTGACATAAAAAAGCAGTTTTTGTATAAAAACCCATTTAAAAAATATTTATTTATTAATTACCATTCTGAGAAGGTGTGTCCAAACTTTTGGTCTGTAGTGTGTGTGTGTGTGTGTGTGTGTGTGTGTGTGTGTGTGTGTATATATATATATATATATTTTTTTTTTTTTTTTTTTCACATAAAAGACATTTACATATAGTCCACAAGAGTTGAATTGATAAAAATGACCCCATTCAAAAGTTTACATACACTTGATTCTTAATACTGTGTTGTTACCTGAATGATCCACAGTTGTGTGGGTTTTTTTTTTTGGTTTTTTTTTTGTGATAGTTGTTCATGAGTCCCTTGTTTTTCCTGAACAGTTAAACTGCCCACTGTTCCTTAGAAAAATCCTTGAAAGTATTTGTGGGACATGAAGGATTTTTCTGAACAGTGGACAGTTTAACTGTTCAGGACAAACAAGAAACTCATGAACAACTATCACTAAACAAAAAAAAAAAAGCTGTGGATCATTCAGGTAAGAACACAGTATTAAAAATCAAGTGTATGTAACCTTTTGAATGGGGTCATTTTTATCAATTCAACTCTTGTGGACTATATGTAAATGTCTTTTATGTGACGTCAGTACAAAATAAAAAATAACATGCAGATTCTGCAAGGTGTATGTAAAATTTGACTTCAACTGTATATTCTAACTTTACATTAAAATGTAAGTGTTGATCTTTTTCCCTTGCAGACCATCTGTAATAGGACCTGCTCTACCCCCAGGCTTTAAAAGACAAGATGATGATGATGATGATGATGATGATGATGATGATGATGACGATGAAGAGGAGAGAAAAGAAGATGCTAGAGGATTTTCAGGTCCAGCTCTACCACCAGGTTATACACCAGCAATGTCAAGCAGTGAAGAAGAAGAGGAGGAAGAAGATGAAGATGATTACGTAATTGGACCCATGCCACCAAAAGGACCGTCCCAGGACTCTGTGGCATTGGACTTTGAAAAAAGAGCTCAAAGAATGAAAGATAAACTTACAGGAGTGGATGTAAGTGCTTTTTTATGTATTTTGTAATCTATTTTTTTTATCTATTAATACTAATACTAATTAATTTGGATCTATTTCTATTATTGCTATTATCATTATTTACTATATTATTGTTTGATTTTGTATATTGTATATTTCTTCTTACTTTTTACTTTTGTATATTTCTATCTTTGCACATATGCTTCTAATTTCAAGGCTGTTTTTCCAATATTTATTTCCGTCCACATGCTTCATACCTCAGGACAAGCTATTTCGCTATACTTGTACAATGACAAAAGAACTTGATTGATTTGTTTTGTTCACCATTAAAATAGATGATGATGATTTATTCCAGTCAGTGGGCAGACTAAACAATCTTGGACTCTTCTGCTTTTAGACTGGCCCCAAAGTGGTCTCTAGAGAGAGCTGGATGACAGAGTTGCCTCCGGAGTTGCAGCATGTGGGCCTGGAAGCACGGACCTTTAAGAAAAGATCAGGCCCTGAGAACAAAGACCGCACAGTTTGGACTGACACTCCCGCTGACCGTGAACGAAAAGCTAGGGTGAGTTGGCAATAGATGTAATTGGGTTCAGATGTGAAATGTGGGGATTGTTATAGAGAGTCATCATAGATTTCCAGTGATATCGTGTGATTTTGCAGGTAATACGCGCTTTTTTGTTACACTGGGTTGGAGTGGGATTTCAGTGATTGTTTAGAAATTTCCTTCTTTTTTGTATTTCTTAGGAACGACTAGAGGCTAAGGAAAAAGGAGAAACTACCAAGGACGATGGACCTCGTCTGTCTCAGAAAGAGCTTGAGACGGCTGAAAAAGTTTCAAAATATAATGTAAGTTCAGTTGAGTCCAGCTTTAAGTGTATTATAAATGATTCAAGTCAACAATATGGCACCAATATTATAAACAGTGCCTTGCAAAAGTATTCAAACCCCTTAATTTTTTTCAGGTTTTGTTATATTGCTGCCTTATGCTTTACTGCTTTTTCACATTAATCTACACTCCATACACCATAATGGCTAAGTAAACAGGTTTTTAACATCTTTGCAAACTTATTAAAAATAAAAAAACTTAAATGATTTCATTGCATAAGTATTCAAACCCTTATCTGAAACAGTTGAAATTTAGCTCAGGAGAATTCATACTGCTTGTAGATGTTACTACACTTTGAGTGGAGCTATCTTGTGGCAAATTCAATTCAATAGGTATGATTTGGAAAGGCATACACATCTTAATAAAAGGTCTAAAAGCTGGAAATGCATATCAGAGCAAAAACCAAGCCCTATGGTCAAAAGAATTGCCTGTAGGGCTCAGAAACTGGATTTTTGCAAGGCACAGATCTATGGAAGAGTCAGAAAAATAATTTGCTGCATTGAAGGTTCACAGAAGCATGTAGTCTCCGTTACCCTTAATGGAAAAAAAACAGGACTTTTCCTAGAGCTGTCCTCATGGCCAAACTGAGCAACTGATGGAGAAGGGCCTTGGTTAGAGTGGTGAACAAGAAGCTGATAGTCACAATAGTTGAGCTCCATGATCAGAGATGAGGAGAAGAATGGCAAGCAATTGTCAAATGCTGATGTACAAGGCTTGTCGCACACGACCAAAAATATTTGAGGCTGTAAAGTTGTTTCAGCGAAGTACTGAGTTAAGGGTATGAATACTTTTGCAATGTTCCTATTTCATTTTTTTATTTTTAATAAATGTATGAAGTGGTGACGATTCTGTTATTGCTTTGCCATTGTGGTGTGTGGTGTGTAGATTGATGTGGAAAATAAAAATGTACCCTTATAAAAATAGTATAAAAATGTGAATTTTAATCTCAGAATGCCCTTTTTTTTTAGGAGTCCAAGCGTGGTGAATCTCTCATCAGTATACACACTAAGAAGATGAAGAGGAAAGCTGAGGAGGATGCTAAAAAGCCTGTGGAAAGAAGACCCTTTGACAGAGACCAGGATCTCCAAGTCAATCGGTTTGATGAGGCTCAGAAAAAAGCTTTGCTCAAGAAGTCACAAGAGCTGAACACCCGCTTTTCACACAGCAAAGAACGCATGTTCCTGTGAGGGACATTCAACAAATGTATCTGTTGTTGTCAAGGATTTTCTTAAAGGACATTGTGCTGCATTGGAATCCTTGAATCATCGTCATCCATCAAAACATTGTGAGCTTTGTTGAGAATTATATGTAAAATTTGGAGGACCGACTGTTCCTCCTGAATTTGCTTTTTATATACCAGTGTCTAATTGTAAAATACAATGCATTAAAAGTTCTGTAATTTTGTGACATTGGTAAGTTTTTAGGCCAACTTTTTAATGGTGATATCCACTGATATCCTTTTATTCCATTGAATTCTGACAGTTATGTTTTTGGGTCTCCTCATAGAATATGCCAAGTTCAGGACACATGAACTTTACCCCAAAAATAAAAGTAAATAAAAAGTATTTATATTTTGCTGAAGGAAAGTTAATTTTAGGACCATTAAAACTCTTTCTTGTGTTATAACACTCAATCCCAACTTATTATTACCTTACTTACTACAAAAAAACTCATTGCTTCAACGCTATGTAAATTCAAATTCAAAGTATTAATGTCACTATTGTTTTGTACTTTGATTTATGCATTTTTCAAACCATTACATCTTTCCTGGATAGTACACCATTATATTCATAATGATAATGTTACATTGCAAACAATCATGTCCTAAAAATATTCATTTTTTGTTGCCCCATGTAAAAATGGCTTTATTTTTCTGCAATATAATTTTAAGCATATACGTTTGAGACTATAAGGCTAGATTGAAATGTTTCTGTGACGTTTTTATGTTAACATAAATGTAAATTTGGATAATTTGTGTAAATAAATACCTTTTAAAAACATGTTCGCTTCTAAACAACTCAATTTACCACAAATGAGAGCCGTATGTTTTTGACAAAATAAAGTGACAAAGCGACGTAGAAAATACTTTATTTAACTGTGTTATTACTATTTGAGCTAACAAACAGAAAATACGTTTTTATCTCTTAACTGTTTCTCAAAATCACGGATTTTGTAACTACGTAACATCCATATTACCCAACGCGTTTTTTTTGTCCTAACGGGTTACCGTCCAACCGGCTCTGTTGTTGATGCTGTGTTAGCTAACGAGTGTGTAGCGAAGAGGTGCACTAAATCCAGATGAAATAGCTAGAATATAAATATTTAAACTATTTATAAACATGTCAGACAAAGGAGAGGTGGATTTAACTGGGGCAAAACAGAACACGGGTGTATGGCTGGTCAAAGTAAGTGTTTTAAATAGCTCGACGATGAGCTGGTAACTTACAGCCCTGGCTTTAGCATCTATAAATACCACGCATGGCAATATGGTTTATATGTTTTGCAGTGTAATTGTTAAAACCATGTTAAATATGGGCATTGTTTTAAAGCTATGTTTACTTAAACTTCACAAAGGTCCCAAAGTATTTGTCACAGCAGTGGGCCAAAGCATCAGGGAGAGGAGAAGTTGGAAAGCTCCGAATATCCAAGTAAGTAGCAAAAATGTGTTCTGTTTACATGTTATGAAGTACTAACGTTACAAGAACAACGTTTATATAAAACATTTAAATTCATACAATTGTTGTTGTTTGTACAGGAATCAAGGCAAAGCAGAGGTAACTATTATGTCTAGACTTTAAACATTCAGTGTTTTATATTAGAGACGTTTTTTGGAGGATTCAGTGTTTTTTTTCTGATTGATTGACAGGTGTCTTTCACTCTCAATGAGGAGCTGACCACTATAGACACCATTGGGGAGAAACCCTCTATGGTGCGAGCCCCTAGAGAGCATCCATTCACTCTGCAGACGGTTGGTGGACAGACTCTGGCTGTTTTTACTGAAAACTCTTCAGGTGAGAACCAGGATGTCAATGCTGTGAACAGCTGTGCACTGAAATGGTATAAAGTTAAAGTACAAACCTGGTCATTAATTGATGAGAATGTACATGTAGTACAACCTGGTCGCTTTATTTAGCGTTCATGAAAACACTACATTCAGATTCATCAGTCAGAATGAATTTAGTCCGATTAAAACAAATGTTGTGCATGTAAACATAGCCAGTGTAGTGCTATATTGTAGAAAGTGGATTATTAGAACCAGAGCAAAAAAATATAAATATAAACTGAGTAAATTGGATAACCAATTACTTTGATTAACAAGTCATTTACAGAAATTATTACTAATTATTTGATCATTTCTGTTATTTAATATTATCTTTATATCTTTAGAGATATTTTTTATGATAAAGAGTACATATGTTTAGCATGTGCAGGCTGAAGATGCAACAGACGATGTCTTATAATAGAGGAACAAAAGAAACATTTGCAAATGTAGTAGTTTTTCTAGCACAAGATATAAAATTATGTTAAATAGCTGAATACTTGATGACAGCCAAGGCAAGTAAATTTTATTGTATGACTTAACCACTGGCATATAAATATTTAAAGATAAAGATAAATCTAACAAAATAGATTTTACTCAGTTAACCTATAGGTTTGAATGAAAACAATGATGCTTTAAATGTACATCTAATTAATGCAAACATGAAATCATAACCCTATTAATTACAGTAATTATTACATTTAAAAAATAACACTATTAGCAACATGCCACTTGCGGCCTTCTGCGCCAATTTTGTTTACAATAAAATTATAACTTTTACTCCACAAATCGAAAAACATTGTGTCTACAAATACTTAATTATTTGTGAAATATACACACAACTAGATAATTTAACCTCAAAACTGTTTTGAGTAAGCCTTAAAAATGTTAATATTCTGATGAAATGACAAAATTAAAAATAGCATAGCTATTCATCAAAAAGATTGTATTTTGCACCATCCGTGGTCAAGAGAATGTTAATTATTTTTTAATATTTGTCAGCTATGCCATGCTAAGACTTATATGTGACCATGGACCACAAAACCAGTCATAATGGTCCATTTTGTGAAATTAAGATTTATACATCATCTGAAAGTGGACTAAATAAGCTTGCTATTGATGTTTGGTTAGGATATGACAATATTTAGCCGAGATACAACTATTTGAAAATCTGGAATATGAGGGTGCAAAAAATAATTGAGAAAATCACCTTTTAAAGTTGTCCAAATGAAGTTCTTAGCAATGCATATTACTAATCAAAAAATAGGTTTTAATGTATTTACAGTAGGAAATTTACAAAATATACTTAATATCCTAATTAAATTTTTCATAAAAGAAAATTCGATACAATGTATTTTTGGCTGTTGCTATAAATATTAATACTTAAGACTGGTTTTGTGGTCCAGAGTCACAAATAATGTTAGTTAATTACTTAGTAAAGTTATTACAAAGTATCCTAGTGTTTTCCTGTTAACTGAACGTTTGCTTTCAAACAGCTTATTTGGTAAGTCATTTCGTGCCATCTCTGGGATTTCCTGTACATACTTCAGTTGCATCATACTCTCTTCCTCCAGTTCTATTCAGTTTCTCTCTCTACTCTTTGTGTGTTGTGTGAGATGAATCAGATATTAGGTTGTAATGGCTTTTATCTGGTCTCTTAAGCTTTAGCAGTTGCTAACCTCTGCCTCTCAATCAGTGTACGTGATTGTGGTGCATTAATGGTAGAAGACATTAGAATGGGCCTTCAAATATTACTGATTTTGGAAACCAAATCGAATCACTTCCTTAATCATTTCTCGATTAATGTGGAGTTGTGTTGTGTAGCTTGGGTGTTGTGTGTGCATGAACAACTCTATATAGTTGCCATGCTAATTCACGTGTTTTCTGTAGTGAAAGGATGATTTCTTTAGTTGTTGTGAATGTGCTTGAGTTCTAAAGCCTGATTTCTTCTCTTCTGTGTCCTGGGACCAGTTGTTAAAAAGTGGGGCTTAATGAAATAATTTTCTTTGGTAGCCCAACTGTGTATGTATAGTGTATGTACACAAATATATATATACAATTGGTCAAAAGTTTACATATACATAATGTTAATAATTTTACTTAAGTAGGAGGGATTATACAAAATGCATGTTATTTTTTATTTCAATTCAGGTACTGACCTGAATAAGATATTTCACATAAAAGATGTTTACATATAGTCCACAAGAAAACATAATAATTACATTTATAAAAATTACCCTGTTCAAAAGTTTGCATATTCCTAATACTATTTTTTTTTTTGGGTGGTACTTGTTTATGAGTTGCATTAGTGCATTGTGTTTCCTTCTGAAGCAGCAGTGAGCATTTTACTTTTCTGTAGCAGTTGCATATGAGTCCCTCAGTGTTAAAGGATGGATCTTAAAATCATACAGTCATTGTTGGAAAGGGTTCAAATACACAAAAATGCTGAAAAACCAAAGAATTTATGGGACCTGAAGGATTTTTCTGAAGAAAAGCAGGCAGTTTGACTGTTTTAAACAAACAAGGGACTCATAAACAACTTTCACAAAACAAATGTAAAAAATAAATAAATAAATAAAACAGCTGTGAATAATTCAGGTAACAGCACAGTATTAAGAATCAAGTGTATGTAAACTTTTGAACATTGTAATTTTTATAAATCCAACTATTATTTTCTATTGTGGACTAAACATAAACATCTTTTATGTTAAATATCTTATTCAGGTCAGTACTAAATAAAAAAATAACATGCATTTTCTATGATTCCTTTTATTTTAGTAAAATAATTAACAATTTGCAGATTCTGCAAGGTGTTTGTAAACTTTTGACCTCAACTGTATACTGTACATAATGGTAAGTTGTTGTAGTTTTTTTTTTAAATCTGCGTTTATTTGATCAAAATTATTATAATTTTGTTGTATAAGTATAATAATATTGTAATTTTTAAAATAACTTTTTTTCAATTTTAACACATTTTAAATCGTAATTTATACCTGTGATGGCAAAGCTGACTTTTCAATGGAAGCCTGTTTCTGCCACTAAATAAAAAAAAAAAGGTAATTGTGACTTTTTTTTAATCTCATAATTTTTAGACAATTGAGAAACTGTAATATAGACTCACAATTCTGATTTTTTTTTTCTGAATTGCAAGAAATAAACTAAAAATTATGAGAAATAAAGTCTTGATTCTGAAAAAAATAAAGTCTGAGTTGAGACTTTTTTTCTCAGAATTGTGAGTTTATATCTTGTAATTGTGACTTTTTTTCTCAGAATTTTAAGTTTATATCTCACAATTGTGACTTTTTTTCTCAGAATTTCGTAATTCTGACGTCATAACATGCAATTGCAAGTTAAGTCAGAATTGTGAGATATAAACTCGCAATTCTAAGAACATAAGTCTTTTTTCTCCCTCAAAATGTATAACTCGCAATAGTATATATCTCGCAATGGTGAGTTTATATTATGCAATTCTAAGAAAAAAAAGTCAGAATTGTTAATTTATATCTCGCAATTCTGACTTTATAACTCGCAATTGTGAGTTTATATCGTGCTATTCTGGCTTATAACTCACAACTGCGAGTTTTCACACAATTCTTAGAAAAAAAAAATCACAACTGCAAGTTTGTATCATGCACTTCTGAGAAAAAAAGTCAAAATTGTGAGATAAAAAGTTGCAATAACCTTTTTGTATTTAATCAGTGGCGGAAACTGTCTTCCATTCTTTTCGGCGTGTATTCTTTTCAATGTTGAAACAGTTGTGCTGTTTAATATTTTTGGTGAAACAGTGATACAATTTTTAGGATTCATAATGAATAAAAAGTTCAAAACATTTTCTTTGTAACAATGTAAAAAGTCTTTATTATTATTATTATTATTTTTTAAATAGACTAATGCATTCTTAAAATAAATATTTTGTTTTTAAAAAATCATATTTACCCCAAACTGTTTGGTAGTGTAAATGTATATGTCAGTTTATTTTTTATTTTTTTTTATGATAAATCCACCGTTTTATATGAATCTCCACATCCTTAATGCCAGGGTTCCTTTGGTTTGTGGTTTTTGTGATTGATTTAGATCAATTTTCTCAATGATTTCAATAAAGCTAGCTCCTGACCTGAATAATGAGAAGTTCTGTGTGGTTTGTCGGTTGTATCTGCGTGGTTTGTCTCTATTTGTGCGTTTGCTTTCGCTGACTGCTGTGTAAGACGCTGCCGTGAGGCTTGGCCTGCCGTGATTACTCTGGCATATACTCCCCCTCGTTCTCATGTTGCCATCCCTCTCGTAGGGCAGTCAGATGCTGAGGCTGGCGGCTCAGGTACAGGTACAGGCCCAGGTGAGTGCTCACCGTCGCTCCCTGCTTGAGTGGAGGTTAATAAAGGACCAAGTCAAGCCTTGTACTGTTTCTACTGGTCTAATAGCCTTTGATTTGACAATCAGCCAACAAAACAGCAATTATAAATGATTTCTTTGGCCTAATTTAAAGAATTGGTGGAGCAACAGAATGCACTGTTGCGCCTCTTACTGCTGATGTAATGGCTAGGCAGTAATAGACTGTGTGTTGCAGCAGCGATTGCATAGTTATAACCGTCATTAAGTATTACTGTCTCTCTTCTCTCACAAAGATAAAATCGCACTGGAAGGATTGGTGGTGCAGAGAGCTGAATGCAGACCGGCTGTCAGTGAAAACTACATGAGGCTGAAGAAGTATGTTAATTTATGCACACACTAGCTTCGCTCCGAAATTTAGTGAGCTGCTTACACAAGCAGCATTATAATTGTCATGGAAACTCAATAGTGATACATTTGTGAGCCAAAAACTCTATGTGGGCAGCAAATATGTGTGTCACACAAATATCCTAAATTTGCAACACAAGCAAGTGACAACTATCCTAACCTTAAATGGAATTTTTTTGCATTTCAATAGGTCTATACAGGTCTACACACAATGCTTGTATCTAGAACTAATAAAGAATGTTGTATTTTTTTATTTGCAGACTGCAGATTGAGGAGTTATCTAAACCCCTCAGGTTCTCTCAACAGCTCGACAAAGCAGTTACCACCAACTATAAACCTGTGGCTAATCACTCTTATAATGTAGGTCAAGCTTTTGCATCATCCAACAGATGTCTGAAGTATCTGATATGCAGTTTATTGTTAATGCACACACTCTTTGTTCCTGTTTCTTTTCCTCAGCTGGACTATGAAAAGAAGAAGAAAGAAGAAGGGAAGAGGGCACGAGCAGATAAACAGCAGGTGCTGGACATGCTGTTCTCTGCTTTTGAGAAGCATCAGTTTTATAACATTAAGGATCTGGTGGACATCACAAAACAGCCTGTGGTGAGTTACATTACAGTAACACAACATATACACTACTATTCAGTTTGGGGTTGGTACATTTTTTTTAATGTTTGAAAGAGGTCTCTTATGCTGTGTTAATAATAATAATTTTCTTCAACTACATTTTTTCACTGACGAAAACGAGACAATTTTGAACAAAAACTCATTTTGAATGACAAAAATCTATTGAGATTTCCGTCAATGAATAAAAACGAGCTGAAAATGTTAGAGAGGGACGATTTGGGAAAAGATTCAGTCAGAACGAATCTGCTGCGTGAAAATGTTAGATGCGTATTTGAGCTGTATCATAGCCTATCAATCTATCCGGCGGGACATAAGCTTAAATACATTTGCTGCACATCTCAAAAACGTTCAAAAATGTCAATATCTGGGAGTAAGAGAAGAGTAAACGTGGATAAATTTGACGACGCAAAAGAGAACTCAATTAAGTCCGGTTTTCTGAACACACACACACACCGAAGTAGCACATAAACTGAGAAATATACACAAAATTATGTCAAATTGTCCATTTTGATGAGTAAACGCAGTCGGTTACGTCTTGTGTAAACGTAAACCATTAGGAGAATACTGAATGTGTGTCAGTACTATGCATCCATGCATTCGGTTTTAAAGGGACAGCAGCCTAATTTATTTGCTATTGTCTGTGGCATTGATGTTAATCAAGCAACAAAAGAAAGACAGAAAATCACTCACTGCTGTTCATTGAATCACTTCAGTAGCTCTAATATAGATTACTCTAAATTTGTTTGTATAAATATGTCTGCTTGAAAGAATGAAGAATGTGGTAAACTAACTGTTATAAAGAATGCATAATTGGTCTATATAATATAACCATTGGTATTTAATTGTAAAGATGTTCTTGTTTCTTTGAGAAGTGGTTTCATTTCATTTTAATATAAAGGCGTGTTGCATGTCACAGCAGTTAAATGTTTATCATGATAAAACCTTAATATCAAACATATACAATACGTTTGGTAATTAAAAAAAATAAAGCTTAATAAATGCATTGCATTGTAACTAAACCCAACTAAATCTACTGAGACTTTATTAACACTGCTATTTTGCTCACAAAGGCTGAATTTATTTAATCAAAATACAGTAATATGTAATATCCTTTAATGCACGGCAGCCGTTGATTATCCCGCTTATTCCATCTTCATTTGCCAAGTTATAGACAAGTTAAAACAAGTATTGCTCTTTGCGGCACAATATTTGACCGAGTGTGTAAAAATGACAGTTATTTTCATCAGTTACGGCTCGTTACCTTTTGCATTCTGGCCGCTTCAAATCAGACACAGAGATGAAATAGTGCGGTAAAATATATTTGAATAAATTATAGCATTTATTTAAATTATCGATCAATCAAGAGAGATAGAGCGAGTAAGAAGGAGAAAGAGAGTAAGGGAGAAATGACAGTTTGTGTGCGTTAGCCTACCTGCCTGCTGCATCGTCTCTCTCTACAAACAACTAATTAATTCAGAAACAGTGGTTTTACCACCTCTTTGCTGAGGAATATAATGTAGCGATCTAGTATCTAGGCTATTTTATTAATACAAACCAGGAAGTGTTGACAAGTTTATGTATGTGCACAGCACAATGCTGACTTCTCTCTCTCTCTCAGTGTGTGTGTGTGTGTGTGTGTGTGTGTGTGTGTTTGTGTTTGTGTGCATCAATTAAAGCAGCACATTAAACTGACTTTGATCTACCTGTGCATTAAACGGTTTTACTGCATACTTGTCAGCCAATCAGAATCCAGTATTCTGACAGACCATGGAATAATGTTAAATATTATAGCCATTTGTAATACTTATTTTCAATTTGAATATATTATAAATGTCATTTATTAATGTGATGACAGCTGAATTTTAAGCAACCATTTTTGAATTTTTGTCAGAAATTTTGCACGTTAAAAAAATAAATACGACCTCACGTTGTGTCAATTTACACACTGCCTCAAAAAAAAATTCCGTCATAACAAAATTTGGATCAGGTTCAATTTTCTGTGTTTTCGCAAATATGGAAAAAAAAAAAAAACATATACAAAAATTTCTGACTTGGTGTGCAAGGACCTTTACAGTCTTTAGTGTCATATGATTCTTCCGAAATCATTCTAATATGCTGATATGCTTATTAAAGGGATTTTTCACCCAAAAATGAAAATTTGATGTGTATCTCTTACCTCCAGGGCATCCAAGATGTAAAACCATTGCAGTCTGTCAGTCATATAATGGCAGTCAATGGGCACAAAATCTTTGAAAGTAAAAAAAAAAACATACACAGACAAAACCAAATTAAACCCTGCGGCTCGTGACGATACATTGAGGTCTTAAGACACAAAATGATCTGTCTGTGCAAGAAACTGAACAGTATTTAATTCATTATTTAGCACTGATCCACCGCAACGTCCAACTTTCCTGAGTGTGTTCACAACAGCTGGCACCAGGCGCATGAAGGTGGTGGATCATAGGTAAATAATGATATAAATACTGTTCAGTTTCTTGCACAGACTGATCATTTTGTGTCTTAAGGCCTCAATGTATCATCTCAAGCCGCAGGGTTTAATTTGGGTTTGTCTGTATATGTTTTTTTTTTTTCTTTTTTTTTTTTTTCTCTCAAAGATTTGGTGCCCATTGACTGCCATTATAAGACTGACAGACTGCAACTGTTTGAGTTAAAAATCTTTGTGTTCTACTAAAGAAACAAAGTCACCTACATCTTGGATGCCCTGGGGGTAACAGATACACATCAAAATAAATTTTTTGGGTGACATCCCTTCAAGAAACCTTTTTTACATTTTCACTACAAGGCTGCCTATGAAATATTCCTTTCTTATTTTCTAGATTTATTTGAAGGAAATTCTTCGAGACATTGGCATATACAATGTCAAAGGCACCCACAAGAACACCTGGGAGCTCAAACCAGAGTACCGACACTACCAGAACGAAGAGAAGAGCGACTGATCATTTTCAAAGCCTGTCACCATTGGAATTGTGAGTGGCTGTAAAAACCTGAAAAGCAAATCTTCATCTGAAATGAAAATAACTTATAGTCTTCTCAATCTAAATGTTATGTATTAAAGGGTGATGTTGTATTTGTTTTTAAAGGCAAGTATTGATAGATTGTAAACAGTTGGTTTTTTCAGAGTTAGTTTTCTGACTGAAACGCTTATAGTATTTCATGTTTTTAAATGCTTTTGAAATAAAGGTTTTTTTGTACAAAAAAAAAACTTTCCATGCTGTATCTGCACACAGCCTGAAATGTTTCACAATTCACACAGCAGGACTGGGGTTAAATATTCACAGTTAAGTTAAACTATTTAATATCAGATGCATTTGATTTGTTAAACATGACCATTATGAAAGCCAAATTTATGGCATTGTGGTTATGAAAGAAATGAAAAGGCATTTAGAAACTCAAAGCAGCTCATTAGCAAAAATGGGGTCATTATTTAGCCTTTCTTTGCAGCCACCAGAAATTGTACACATCAGCAAATCTACTTTTGCTGGTTCGCAGGTGGCCACATGACTTAAAGTCTAGATAGCTAGATTGGTTACAAATTATACCAACAAACTGAATAAGTAAACGTGTATATGGGTGGGACGTCTGTTGAACACAAAAGATCAGCTAAGTAGTTAAGTAGGGGTGAAACTTAACACTACACAGTATTGTGATGCATTTGTCGATACTGATGCTAAAGACACTTTCACATGCTTATCAAAGGCTTAAAAGACAATTGCCATCATCGCTTTCAAATGCAGATGTCAGACACGCCCGTCTTTAAAAAAAAAAGAAAAATGTGCTTTCAATACACATCTGAGCAAGCCACAACCATTTGCTCACACAAATGCACTTTTATCACGATCTGTAATTTAGCATAACTTTTCAACTCCTAATTCTTGCATGTTGTGTGGCATTTAAACATTTGCTTTTGCTGTAAAGTTTGGAATTACTTAATTCCTGGCAAGTCAAAAAAACTCTTAATATCAAGCCTAAATCCTAAAAACTTCCTGTTAATAATAAAAACAAAAAAACATTTCCCCTCAAACTCAAATGTCTTCCATTATAACTCTACAACTTCATATCAAATTTTTTTAAAATATTTTTTTGGTTCTAATTCATAGTTCAAAATGCATGCAGCTGTCCATGATGCAGGGAAGTAACACCCTAACCTTTGATTTTGCCCACCAAGCCATATAACAAAAGGGTGTAAAAACTGGGATAAAACATTTTTGAAACAGCTCTTTATTTCTAATTTTTTAATTTTGAGTTTTATTTTTGCTTTGAGAGAGCTTTGCAGAGAATGTAAGTGAATTAGGTGTTTACAAATGCATATCTTCATTATGTTTATCTTGTAAAAGTATCTGCTGTATTTCTAAGCTCAAATTTAAGACTTCTTAAGACCTGCACAAATACAAGGCTAAACACTGCAGTTGAATAGGGTTAAAAAAAAAAATTTAATTAATAGATATCCCCTAATTTATCCAGTTGATAGATTACTTTGATAATCGCAAACATTTTTTGTATTACAAGTTTTCTAAAATGTTAGGTTTAAATATGCAAATGAGGCTTTATTTGATGAAATATGCGCAAATTTGCATGCATTTCTAGTATTAAAAAAAATCTAAACACTGGGTAAAGTTGGTTTCATATATTTTTACCTTTTTTTGGGGGAATAAATAGTCCAAAATCAAGTGAATTATATATAAACAAATCTCTGTAAAAACCTTCAGGATATAGACAGGAATAAAAATCTAAAGTGTGGTGTAAAAGTGTTACTGAAGTGGAGATTTATAGCTCAGTGTAGAAGAAAAAAATAATTGAGAAAACGGCCTTTAAAAATATACATTGTAAATGAAATCTATTGACACCAATAGATAAAGTGCTATAAAAGAAACACGTAAGTGGTTTTTTTTTGGTGTTTTCTTTCCACTAATCTGAAAAACCAAAAAGCCCAAAATGTAAAACTTGATAGTTGCATATATTATATAAAAAAAAATAAAAATAAAAAAAAAAAGCGTTTTTGCCTGCAGTGTCTCCTCTTAAACAATCATAATATTAAATTAATATATTTTACTGTCTTAATTTAGATTTCAGAATGAGTGATCTTATCGATCCACCAATTCACATTTATGGTGTTTGCTGCGTAAAAATATGGGCTAATTTTCGCATTGGTCTGAACAAAAAAAAAAAAAAAAAAAGCATATTTATCATATTTACACAATGAAAGCATAGCCTTTCGAAGTTTATTAGTCACATTTAGCCACATTCACAAGTATTGTCTTTTTCATCCCCAAATTTAAGACCTCTTGTACACTAATTTTTATGAACCCACAGCAACCCCTGCTGTATCATTTTTTGGTTTTTGCTTTGAAATGTACACACTTCACTTTTAAACAGCAAGTCTTTATTTCTGATGAAAGGCTTCCAGTTTACCTTGACAAGAATCGTATCTCCTTTACCCTTGATTAGAATTGTTTTCTTTATCATTTTGTCAACGATAGAACAATTGAAAGTTGAGCAACTTACAAGTTGACCAAACTTACAAGACAAGTTAAACAAGAGTTAACACAAACAAACACTCCAATTAGCCAGCATGTTGACTTTATTTTATAATGGTGCCAATAAATCATATACAATCCTGTGATTTAATCTGGAATGGGAAAAAATACATATGTTCAAACAAGTTCAAACAAGAAGCTGACATGCACAGCAAATGAGAAGCCAGCAGTCAACTTACTCAACTCAAAATACTCTTTTAAATCACAATCATTAATTGTGCATCTCAATATTTTGAAACCCAGATGCAAAAACTTTAGTCATAATACTACAGGAAAATTTACATTCACCATATTTACAGTACAACAAGACTGTTGCAAGGTACAACATGCACTTTACAACGATTTCATGACTTACGCCTTCATGTAGTTCTTGATGTAGGCTGTGTAAGACTTCTCGTCATAGGATGTCTCCTAAAGTTTGTGGTTGAGGACAATATCTACACTGCTGACACTGCATCATCCATCTCTCCCTCCATCCTGTTGATCATCTGCAAAATGGAGGCAATGACTGTAGCTGATATCACACCAATCACTCCAGGTATAAAACTTCAGTACTGACATATTGATTGGTAATTGTAACTAAAGCAAATATCTGCAGAACTGGCCAGTTAGAAAAATGTGTAGACTAATTTTAATCTTACAATCAGTTTTGTAACCCATCAAACATGCGTACTCAGAACATGGTGTTTTCATCGGTCGTAACCTACAAAGGTGTCCTAAGGTTGTCGTCATTGTACGTCTATACGAGGGCTTTGGCTTATAAAATAAGATTTTTAAAAGCTGTTTGGTTAAAAAGAACCCACATACCTTTTTCCTCAACTTCAATCATCATTCCATTCTCAGACTCTTCGATTTAGTAGATGCTAAAAAACATCTCATCCCCTGTAAAAAAAAAAAAGAGAGATTTGAAATGAGAACATTTAGAAATTCCAGTTACAATTACTTCCTGACAAGTCAAAAAGACATCTGAATAACAAACCTAAAGCCTAAATGTCATATAAAAAAAAAACCTGTCCTTTCCTAAATAGTAAGGTCTACATATAAATGTATCTTTTGTAATAACTCACAATAAAAAGCCATTTAAAAATGACAACACATGCTGTAGTTGTAGATTTAGATCACTCAAGGTAAACACTTCAGTACTAACATTGATTGGTAATTGCAACTAATGCAAATATATGTGGGATATATTGGAAAATGTTTAGACTAAATTTGTTCTCACAATCAGCTTTGTAGCCCATCAAACATACGTACTCTGAACATGGTGTTTTCATCGGTCGTAACCTACAAAGGTGTCCTAAGGTTGTCGTCATTGTACGTCTATATGAGGGCTTTGGCTTATAAAATAACATTTTTAAAAGCTGTTTGGTTAAAAAGAACCCACATACCTTTTTCCTCAACTTCGATCATCATTCCATTCTCAGACTCTTCGTTTTTGTAGATGCTAGAAAACATCTCATCCCCTGTTGAAAAAAAAAAAAAGAGATTTGAAACGAGAACATCTAGCAATTCTAGTTCCTTCCTTAGGAATTACTTCCTTCCTGACAAGTCAAAGAGGTATCTGAATAACAAACCTAAATCCTAAACGTCATATTAAAAGAAAAACCTTTTCCTTTCCTAAATAGTAAGGTCTACATATAAATTTGTCTTTAATAACTTAGAATAAAAAGCCATTTAAAAATGATAATACGTCATGCTGTAGTTGTAGATTCTGATTTCACACTAACCACTCAAGGTGAACACTTCAGTACTAACATTGATTGGTAATTGCAACTAATGCAAACATCTGTGGGACATTTTGGAAAATGTTTAGACTAATTTTGGTCTCACAATCAGTTTTGTAGCCCATCAAACATACGTACTCTGAACATGGTGTTTTCATCGGTCGTAACCTACAAAGGTGTCCTAAGGTTGTCGTCATTGTACGTCTATACGAGGGCTTTGGCTTATAAAGTACCATTTTTAAAAGCTGTTTGGTTAAAAAGAACCCACATACCTTTTTCCTCAACTTTGATCATCATTCCATTCTCAGACTCTTTGATTTATAGTAGATGCTAGAAAACATCCCATCCCCTGTTGAGAAAAAAAAAAGAGATTTGAAACAAGATAACATTTAGAAATTCCAGTTCCAATTACTTCCTGACAAGTCAAAAAGGTATCTGAATAACCTAAATCCTAAAAATCCTACTTAAAAACAAAACCACCTTTCCCTTCAAACAGTAAGATCTACATGTAAACATCTCTTTTGTAATAACTCGGAACAAAAGCAATTTAAAAATGACAATACGTCATGCTGTAGTAGTAGACTTTGATATCAAACTAACCACTCAAGGTGAACACTTCAGTACTGACATATTGATTGGTAATTGTAACTAATCCAAATATCTGTGGGATATATTGGAAAAATGTGTAACTAATTTTGGTCTCACAAACTGTTTCGTAGCCCATTAAACATGCATACTCAGAACATGGTGTTTTCATCGGTCGTAACCTACAAAGGTGTCCTAAGGTTGTCATCATAGTACATCCATATGAGGGCTTTGGCTTGTAAAATAAGATTTTAAAAAGCTGTTTGGTTAAAAATAACCCACATACCTTTTTCCTCAAGTTCGATCATTCCACTCTCAAGACTCTTCGATTTTGTAGATGTTGGAGAACATCTCATCCCCTGTGGGGGAAAAAAAGAGATTTGAAACAAGATAACACTTTGACACTTTTAAGTGTCAAAGGTGATGTAGTTATTTTATTTGGTTTCTTATTAAAATAAAATTATACACCTTTAGTTTGAATAAAATAAACATTTCAGCCTATTGCCATCATTCAAATGTTTGAGCACCTCTGATGTAAGGCTTCCAGTTTACCTTGAAAAGAGGCTTCTGTCCTTCACCCTTGATTAGAATGGTTTCCTTTATAATTGTGTCAACAGCCCCTTTCACACAGGAATCCCGGTAAATACAGTAAATATTTAGTAACGGCGTTGTGGCTTTTTAAATGTTTAAATTCCGATTAGTAAATTAGTTTCACTATCTGTGCCATTTGACAAGTATAGGGACCAGCATAAGGGAATGACCAAACAGAACGCGTTTGTGCTGTTATAAACCAAAGACGCACATAATAGTATCTAAAGAGCCGCAGTGCTGATGAATGAGAATGAAGGCTGGGTCTTGAACACAACACGCCATTGCGAGCAAGGGGCAATGGTCAAAGAGATCCATCAAGAGCATATTTACAAAGAAAAAAACTCATTTAAACAAGCAGCGTAGCTTTGTAAACAGCTCGGAGTAAATCACGTAATCTCCATAAGAACGCCATGATTGGCCAATTTGGACCAAAGCAGGCTTTTTTTTTTTCTTTTTTTCATCAGCGTGTTTTACGTGCTCATACCGGTAATCATTCCGCGTTCACAGAATCATTCCGGCAATTTACTGGTAATATTACAACTACCCTTACTGGTAAATTGCCGGAACAAATTTACTGGTATTTTGAAAAGGTCCCATTTACACAGTTTCATAACAGTTATTTACCAGTAAAGACTGTATGTGTGAAAGGGACTAATTACAGAATTGAAAGTTGAGCAACTTAAGTTGACACAAGATAAGTTAAAACAGTTAACACAAGCAAAAACTCCAATTAGCCAGCAGCTCGACTTTATTCAATAATGGTGCCAAGAAATCCTATACAATCCTGTGATTCAATATGGAACGGGGAAAATTACAACTGTACAGATGCTGAAACAAGAAGCTGACATGCACAGCAAATGAGAAGCCAGCAGTCAACTTCACCTCGATGACAAAAATAAAAGAACCCCCCCAAAAATACTCAGTTTCTTTTACCACAATAGTTTCAAATTGCGGTTTGGCTTGCTAAAAGTCCTGTTTTTAATTTCATGAAAGGATAGTTCATGTCTTCTCGTCGTAGACCGCATAAGCCAATCAAGAAATGAAAACAGTGGCCTCGTGAAGTTAAAAGAGCCTCTGGTCCTGATGGAAAGGATGAGGGGGAATGACTGGTTTAATTCACGGGCCCAATCCACCAAGCAGAGGCCAGAGTTGGAGGGGCATCTTGTAGACTGTTGGGAAGTTTACTATGGTGAGGAAAGAGAAACACAAAAGGATCAGTTTTGTTTCAAGCGAATACCAACATTTCACAAAAGCCCTCCATTACTAAAAAGCTATCTTTTTTTTTGAAGACCTTAATTCTTTTAAAAGCTAATGCAATTGTCCTGTTCTCCTCATTTTAGTTCTATCCAACCACCTTCTAGATGGCCAGACACTGTAAGGAATATTACTGTTGCATCCTTATGCAAACCTAGAGCCACCAATTACGGCAACAGGTCTATCAGTGGATGCTACATGTGCACTATTGTAAGCAATAATTTGAGTAGGGCATTCTAATATTTACACAACTACACAAAAACACTTAAAACTTACGCATTTCTCAATCTCCAGACCATCCTTAAAGAAAAGCATGTATGGTGTGACGCCATCCTCACGGAAGTCAAGGAGACCAATAATGCCGTCTGGGTTCATGGATTCGCCAGTGAAAAACTGTAGGAGGTTGAGAGAAACCAGTTAGTCAGCCAACCATTTAAGTCACTGCAGACTGATGCAAAATGTCTTGAATTTGAGATTTAGAACTATATTTGATTGGTTAAGACACTAAACTATACATTACGTTTTTTTCCCAGTACTAACAAATTGAGTGGCAATTGTACAACCAATGCTAATATCAATAATTCTTAGAAAATATGGCATTGAGAAACAAATTTAGGTCTCAAATCTGCTTGCTGTAGCCCAAAGATACATACTCTGAATGTTTTTCTGAATAGGTTGTAACCTTCAAAGGTGTCCTAATTACTCAGTAATGCATGTCCATAAGAGGGTTTTCAGTTTCTGTTCAAAAGTTTGGGGTGAGTAAGACTTTCTTTCAGAAAGGACACATTAAATGCTGCTCTTTTGAACTTTCTATTCTTCAAAGGACCCTGAAAATCGGTTTCCACAAAAATATGAAGCCAGTTGCAATGCTAATATTAAATGTTTCTTGAGCAGCAAATCAAGCGAAACCGTAGACTTAAATAATAGCTGGAATAAATTACATTTTAAACTACTTAAATAGAAAAGTAAATTGTATTTTCAGAATATCACTGTACATTAGATTGAGAATTCTTTACAAAAACATGAATCTTACCAATCGCAAACTTTTGAGCAAACAGTACATTAACAGTTCCAACAATTACTATAACCCACCTGATAATTTTTGATGTTGCCTAGAATTTTCTTGACCTCAGCTGGTGCGTTAGCCATGAAGGGGTCTACTCTATTAGGTGCAGTTTCCTGTAGCTTGGCTTTCACTCTGTTAATAAAAAAAGCAATTAGCACAATATTTAGGTTTCATTAAGTGTTGCAAACTGCGAAGTACAGCGTTTTTTACGAAAGTTTTGTAGTCCTCAATTCAATCCTACATGCCACTAATAGGGCAAGCAAGAAAGCGCGAGAACATTTAATTTTGCATCTAAATATTTCGAAACCCAGGTGGCCACAATACAAGACTCTGAGCTGTCAAAGATGCAAAAACTTTAGTCATAACACTACAGGAAATACAAGTTCACCACAATATTTACAGTACAACAAGATGATTTTAATGACTTACGCCTTCATGTAGTCCTTGATGTAGGCTGTGTAAGACTTCTTGTCATAGGAGGTCTCCTGAAGTTTGTGGTTGAGGACAATATCTACACCGCTGACAGTGGTAGTGTCACAGCCCTCATCCTGACCTTCTGCTGACGCATTGCCACCAATCAGTGCCTCATCAATCTCTCCCTCCGCCCTGCTGATCATCTGCAAAACAGAGGCAATGACTGTAGCTGATATCACACCTATCCCTCAAGGTAAAAACTTCAGGACTAATTTTGGTCTCACAATCAGTTTCACAGCCCATCAAACAAAAGTACTCAGAACATGGTATTTTCATTGGTCGTAACCTCCAAAGGTGTCCTAAGATTTTCATCATTGTACATCCACATGAGGGCTTTATCTTATAAAATTGTTAATTTAAAACAAAAAAACATACCTTTCCCTCAACTTCGATCATCATTCCATTCTCAGACTCTTTGATTTTGTAGATGTCGGAGAACATCTCATCCCCTGTGAAGAAATAAAACAAGATCAAATTAAGATAAAACTAAATTTACATTAACCATCATGGCGTGTTCTGGTTACTTTCGCTCAGAGGGGTTTTTTTGGTTAATGTTATCACATGGACTAAAAATGATTGACTCTGCTGAAAGGGGGTTTCAAACCATTTTCCAAAAAATAATTGCTCTTTTATAGGGTTTTCAGCATAAATTTTAGTAACATATCCAATGAACAATGCAATGGATGGCTTTAAGAACTTTTCTAGAAATACTCAGACTTTACAAGGTGTCTTTTGTTAACATTAGTTAATTAACTAGCATGAACAAACAAAGAACAAATAATTTAACCATTTGTTAATCTTTGTTACTGTTAATTGTTTGTTCATGTTAACAGTGCATTAATGTTAACGAACAACTTGTGATTTTAATGCATTAGTACATTAAGACTAACGTTAATAAATGCTGTAGAAGTACAGTTCATTCATAGTTCATGTTGACTAATGAACCTTATTGTAAAGCTTCACCAAAAACTCATTCATCTCTACCGTTTTTTCCTTTCCTTTTTTCACAAGGACTCTTTAAAACGCATTTCCTGCTATTTCAGTTCTAATCCCCGTCACTAGTTTACTGGAATGTTCTCAAATCAAACTGAATAAATAATCAAAACGACTGTAAGTTTTTAAAATCGTCAATATTTCAGATGAGTAGACATTTTCAACTCAAGCTAAAAAAAATAGGTTCCATATGATAGGCCAACTTTACATTTAAAAGGCCTGAGGAAAAGCTGACTAAGTGAAGAGCAACGTGTACTGGCCCGACAAGTAACGCCCTGTTTAGCGCTCATTTCATCATCTCACAACGATTTGTGAAATTAAAAAAATCCTATTCGTGTTTTAAACATAGTCCGTTTTTTTCCTTAAAATCAAATATTCTCAAAAATACATATTGTTTTTCAAAACAAACAGTAATTTGAAAAAGTAATGGTGGTAAAAACTAACGGCACAACTTCTACCGAGCACCAAACTGGCGAACCGGCGTTTTGGCTCAGCTGCTAACACTCTCATTTACCGCCTGATTTGCTTGAATATAACCGAATACTTTAATATACTTAAGTAGTTTTGGCGTAAGGGAGTCTTAAAAGTAAGGTTGACAGAAAAGGTAATTTAAGAGTTCTGAAATATAACCCGCGCCTACACGATTGTGTAGCTTGGTTAGCCAGTAAAGCTAACTGCATTCAAAAAAGTTAGGCCGCATTGAATCGGGGTAGACCACCGGCTCTTTAAAACAATTTTACAACACCTGACACCAAAAATATCGGTAGAAACGTAACAATCTGGACAGCAACGTTGTGTTAGACACTATTCTTACCGGTGATGATGTCCTTGTAGATGATCATTTTGTTGGATTGTGTTTGGGGGTGTCAGGAGAGGAACAGCGCTGGCTGTGACCTGATCGTGGACTCAGCTGAAAAGGCCGGCGCGTGGATTGAGCATCTTATATATGCGCTGAAAAACACGGGCGCCCTCTATTGGTTTAACATGAAATTATTCCACACGTCTTGCGAGTCCAAGTAGGGCTTCCTCAACTTCCTTTTACTTCCTTTTCACTTTTCCGAACAGGATAGCTATTTTACATGCCGGATAATTAAATTATTAAATAGTTAAAACAGCAGTCAAGACATGGCTTTTCCTTATCACTTGTACTTTCAGGATCATTCCTGTTGTGCAGTACTTTTGTTTTATTTTAGAGGGGCTTTAGAATCATTTTGCTTTTAGCATATTAGCATAGTAGTAATGTTTGATTCAGGGATCCTACTGCTTGGATATCTTTGAATTTAGTATTGTTGATGATAGTGTTTAAGATGTTCCATGTGATCAAATTATTGTGCAGGCTTACGTTTTGTTTAACAATGAACAAACTGGTGACAATTAAATAAATATTTGTATTGTTTGCACTAAATCACAATTTGGTCAGTTACTTGGATGCAGAGCCATATTGGCGATACACAGATATATATTGTTCTGCTAATTTATGCTGTCCACGGAACCATGGAAAAAATGTTTGTAAGCTGTTAAATATATAGAGACTTAGAAAGCAGGAGAGGTCGCAATATTTTGACCAACAAAAGTTAATAGGTGATTAAGATACGTACAGTATTAATTAAGATATTAATATTTCACCTACCTGACTAGAAATTATGAATGTTGTCAACATTCTTGCCCTGGAAATCCTGGTTCAGTTTGGCCAACCACAAACGCCTTTTGTTCTATTATATATAAGTCCAGTTCTGAGAGAGAGAAAAAAAGACTGATATGGTTACAGTATTGCGAGTTTATTTCTCACAATTCTAACTTAATAACTTGCAATTGCAAGTTTATATCACGCAATTCTGACTTTTTTCTTGCAATTGCGAGTTTATATCATGCAATACTGACTTTTAATTTCACAATTCCGACTTTATAACTCAATAAAATAGATATAATAAATCAAGGAGAATGGTGCAAGAAACTGTCTGAGGAACAAAAGGCGTTTGTGGTTGGCCAAACTGAACCAGGATTTCCAGGGCAAGAATCTTGACAACATTCATAATTTCTAGTCAGGTAGGTGAAATATTAATATCTTAATTAATACTGTACGTATCTTTATCACCTATTAACTTTTGTTTGTCAAAATATTGCGACCTCTCCTGCTTTCTAAGTCTCTATTTCTTCATATTTAGCAGCTTACAAACATTTTTTCCGTGGTTCCTCAGAGAGTTTCTTGCACCATTCTCCTTGATTTGTTATAACTTTTAGTACTTCAAATGTTTTTCTGGTCCGACCGATTAGTACAGTCCAAAACATGACAATAATCGACCATTTTCAGCAGCAATAATCTATGGAAGGCCATTTCTGCCACTGAATAATAAAAAAAAAGTTATTGTGACATTTTATCTATTTTATTGAGTTAGAAAGTCAGAATTGTGAAATAAAAAGTCAGTATTGCATGATATAAACTCGCAATTGCAAGAAAAAAGTCAGAATTGTGTGATATAAACTTGCAATTGCAAGTTATTAAGTTAGAATTGTGAGAAATAAACTCGCAATACTGTAACCATATCAGTCTTTTTTTCTCTCTCTCAGAACTGGACTTTACAGCTTGCAATTGTAAGATAATATCTCACAATTCTGAGAAAAAAAAGTCAGAATTGCAAGACAAAAAGTCGCAACTGCGAGTTGTAATGTCAGAATTGCAACATCATACTTCGCAATTCTAAGAAATAAAGTCGTAATTGCGTTATATAAGAGAAAAGAAGTCAGAATTGCGAGATAATTGCAATTCCCACAATTGAAAGAAAAAAGTCTGAATTATGAGATAAAAAGTCGCAATTACCTTTTTTTTATCAGTGGCAGAAATGGGCTTCGATAATAATCAGCAAAATATGCGAGTTTTATTCAGTTCAGTAGCATTGTTTACGTTCTGTGCTGCCAATGTGGCCAACTGATGACGTGTCATGAAAACACTTTCAATATTACTATGAATTCTCAGTTCTGTCTCTCTGGAAATAATATTCAAATAAGTCACATAATTCAGCCATTTGTGTGTTGGTGTTGTGAAGGGGTTGATTTCCAAAACACTCCTCTTCTATTACAAAATGAATACATAATCATAGTTTTCTTAAAACTAGTCAAACTTTTTCATTTGGTATCTGAGAGGTGACTGAGGGTCTGACCCATGTCAGAAATGCGGTAACAGTTTTTAGTCATGTAGCTCAACTTTCCAAAGATAATCATTTATCTGCATGATTATATAATGAAATGTTATATTTTATACAAAATAAGTTTCAACTTTGTTCTTATTTATTTCATTATGTGGTTGTCATGATCGCTGTATGAGACATGTGAAGAACAACGCACCACATGCATCCACTAACCCTTACAATAGTTGCTTATGAATGTAATTTAACATCAAGTGTGGATGTGTTTGACTTGCCTGTATGTTAACATATAAGAACCTGTAGAAATTATGTCAACAGATCATCCATATGAGTACTAAGTTAATTTGAGGCTGGCTCCTCTTACTAATTTTCTGCCTGTGGAAGTATGGGAAACTCTGTCTTCAGCAAACTCTCTGTTAACAGATTGGGGTTTATCTGTAATTTCCCCACAGTTGGATGAATAGGGACAGAAGACTTTAATTTCTTTAGTTACATAGAATTGAAGTTAGTCATGTCTAAGACGAACCGTGAGTCAGGTATGCTTTCGGTAGGGTATATGCATCCAGGAGTATTTACAGTGCTTCGCTTTTTACATTTTACAGACTTGTTCCAAAATTGATTAAATTCATTATTTTCCTCCAAATGCTACAACAATACCCCGTAATGACAACATGAAATATGTTTGTTTGAAATCTTTGCAAATTTATTAAACAACAACAACAACAACAACAAAAAACTAAAAAATCACATCACACAACACAAAAATATTCAGTCTCTGTCATGACGCTCAACATTGAGCTCAGGTGCATCCTGTTTCCACTGATCATCTTTGAGATGTTTCTACAAAATGATTGGAGTCCACCTGTGGTAAATTCAGTTGATTGGACATGATTTGGTAAGGCACCTGTCTATATAAGGTCCCACAGTTAATGGTACATTTTAGAGCACAAATCAAGGCATGAAATCGTCTGTAGACCTCTGAGACAGGATTATATCGGGACACAGATCTGGGGAAGGTTACAGAAAAATTTCTGCAGCATTGAAGGTCTCAATGAGCACAATGGCCTTCATCACCCGTAAATGGAAGAAATTTGGAACCACCAGGGGCCTCATTTATAAAGACTTGCGTAGAAACCATCCTTGATTTTATCTAAGAACTTTTCTGATTTGATCGTAAGAGCGATTCAGAGAAAACGAACGTACCACGAAATCCATGCGTACGCCAGTCATTCGGTTATAAATCACAAATGATCGTGGAATTGTGTGCAGCTGAATGTTCCGCCGTCGAAACGCCCCTGCTTAATTAATAAACATAAATGAGCTCATTCCTAAAGCAAAAACTCTGTGACAATGGCAAGTAAAAAGGAGCGCAAGAAATCAAATTATAGTGAGGCTGAACTATCTGCAATACCAGGCATTACCACAAGGAAACGGTCGTACGCCAAGCTGGAATCTGACGTGGAGATAAGTACTTTTCCACGTCAAAGACGGTTTTTATAAATCTGTACTTTGACGTGGATTTGATCGTACGAACACTCTAAAATCAAATCAGTGCGTAAGAAAGTTTTATAAATGAGGCCCCAGGACTCTTCCTAAAGCGGGTCCCCCCAGCTAAACTGTGTGATCAGGGGGAAGGGCCTTAGTCAGGGAGATGACCAAGAACCCAATGGTGAATCTGAAAGAGCTCCAGTGTTTCGAACTTTCCAGAAGAACAACCCTCTCTACAGCATTCCACCAATCAGGCCTGTATTGTAGAAACTACTCCTCAGTAAAAGGCACAAGACGGCTTTTCTTTTTCTTTTTCTCTTCCCAAAGGACTCTCAGACCATAAGAAAAGATTGAACTCTTTGGCCTGAATGGCAACTGTTGTGTCTGAAGGAAACCTGGCACTGCTCATCACCTGGCCAATATCATCCCTACAGTGAACCATCGTGGTGGCAGCATGCAGTGGGGATGTTTTTCAGTGGCAGGAACTGGGAGACTAGTCTGGATCGAGGGAAAGATGAATGCATCAATGTATAGAGAAATCCTTGATGAAAACTTGCTCTGGACCTCAGACTGGGGCGACAGTTCATCTTTCAACAGGACAATGACCCTAAGTACAGAGCCAAGATAACTAAGGAGTGGCTAAAGGACAACTCTGTGAATGTCCTTATGTGGCCCAGCCAGAGCCCAGACTTGACCCCGATTGAACATCTCTGGAAAGATCTGAAAATGGCTGTGCACCGATGCTCCCCATCCAACCTGATGGCGCTTGAGAGCTACTGCAAGGAAAGAATGAGAGAAACTGACCAAAAATGGGTGTGCCAAACTTGTAGTATCATATACTAGTAGTATCATAGACTTGAGGCTGTAATTGGTGCCAAAGGTGCTTCAACAAAGTATTGAGCAAAAACTGTCAATTATGTACGTGTTTTACAGTATTGTTCTTGTGTAGTTGATAAATGACAACAAATTAAATTGTTGATGAATTGAAGAAAAAAATTGTTAAAAGGTTTTAAGACCGTCGTTTCTGTCTTTTGCTATAGTAAAATATCAGTTTACACTTCCTTTTGTCAATAATTGTAGTAATTTTGGCTGTGTTGTGTGTGTGTGTGGTTTTTTTTTTTTTTATATATAAATACACAAGGAGTCTTACAAAAGTATGCTCTACACAGAGATCTGATCTCACCTTCATCAAGTCAGTCTTGGATTAAAACTAGAAAAAAGTGAGACAGAATAAATCCAAAAGAACTGTCAACATCAACAAGACGTTTGAAGAAGCCTACAGTCGTGGCCAAAAGTTTAGAGAATGACACAAATATTAGTTTTCACAATGTTTGCTGCTAAACTGCTTTTAGATCTTTGTTTCAGTTGTTTCTGTGATGTACTGAAATATAATTACAAGCACTTCATACGTTTCAAAGGCTTTTATCGACATTTATGCAAAGAGTCAGTATTTGCAGTGTTGGCCCTTCTTTTTCAGGACCTCTGCAATTCGACTGGGCATGCTCTCAATCAACTTCTGGGCCAAATCCTGACTGATAGCAACCCATTCTTTCATAATCACTTCTTGGAGTTTGTCAGAATTAGTGGGTTTTTGTTTGTCCACCCGCCTCTTGAGGATTGACCACAAGTTCTCAATCGGATTAAGATCTGGGGAGTTTCCAGGCCATGGACCCAAAATTTCAACGTTTTTGTCCCCGAGCCACTTAGTTATCACTTTTGCCTTATGGCACGGTGCTCCATCGTGCTGGAAAATGTACTGTTCTTCACCAAACTGTTGTTGGATTGTTGGAAGAAGTTGCTGTTGGAGGGTGTTTTGGTACCATTGTTTATTCATGGCTGTGTTTTTGAGTAAAATTGTGAGTGAGCCCACTCCCTTGGATGAGAAGCAACCCCAAACATGAATGGTCTCAGGATGCTTTACTGTTGGCATGACACAGGACTGATGGTAGCGCTCACCTTTTCCTCTCCGGACAAGCCTTTTTCCAGATGCCCCAAACAATCGGAAAGAGGCTTCATCTGAGAATATGATTTTGCCCCAGTCCATTCGCCATACTTTTTGCAGAAGATCAATCTGTCCCTTTTTTTGGAGAGAAGTGGCTTCTTTGCTGCCCTTCTTGACACCAGGCCATCTTCCAAAAGTCTTGGCCTCACTGTGCGTGCAGATGCGCTCACACCTGCCTGCTGTCACTCCTGAGCAAGCTCTGCACTGGTGGCACTCCGATCCCGCAGCTGAATCCTCTTTAGGAGACGATCCTGGCGCTTGCTGGACTTTCTTGGACGTTCTGAAGCCTTCTTAACAAAAATTTAACCTCTTTCCTTGAAGTTCTTGATGATCCTATAAATTGTTGATTTAGGTGCAATCTTATAGCCACAATATCCTTGCCTGTGAAGCCATTTTTATGCAAAGCAATGATGGCTGCACGCGTTTCTTTGCATGTCACCATGGTTAACAATGGAAGAACAATGATTTCAAGCATCACCCTCCTTTTAACATGTCAAGTCTGCCATTCTAACCCAATCACAATAACATAATGATCTCCAGCCTTGTGCTCGTCAACATTCTCACCTGAGTTAACAAGACGAAATGATCTCAGCAGGTCCTTTAATGACAGCAATGAAATGCAGTGGAAAGTTTTTTTCAGGATTAAGTTAATTTTCATGGCAAAGAAGGACTATGCAATTCATCTGATCACTCTTCATAACATTCTGGAGTATATGCAAATTGCTATTATAAAAACTTAAGCAGCAACTTTTCCAATTTCCAATATTTATGTAATTCTCAAAACTTTTGGCCACGACTGTACCTGCAAAGATACAGTACTGTAAAATGTTTTAGGCAATTGTGTAAAAATGCTGTAAAGTGAGGATGCTTTCAAAAATAATGTCATTTACTTATAGTTTATTTATTGGGCGAGACTTTCAGTTTATTAGCCTTGGAAATAAAAGAGAAGAATAACAACATTAAGTAAACGGTAAAACTGTTGCACTACAAAACAGGGAGTTCATAATTGACATAATGCATTAAAATAATATGGTAAGACAAAGCAATTTGCAATATCAAGCAGCAAAACTAACCGTTTGTACAGCAAATAGCTGGACGCCAATGAGACCAGAAGCCAGACCAAAAAATGTACAGCTGGGCCGCTCTTATGGTAAAAAAATATATATATATATATTTTTTGTAGTATTAGTTGGCCTTTTCCACTTTGCACATAACCCCAATTCAGATACGGATACAGAAGGCCCACACCACTAGATGTCGCTGTTTACCCGGTCTAGTAATTGCACGTTTCCCTACACTGAACGTCACTGGGCCTTTCTAAACACTGATTGCTATGCTTCCCACGACTGCATGCCTAAACTTCCTCACTTCCACTTCCATTCGTATCCCGAATCTCACACATGCCAGAATAACGCCGAGCCACTGGATTTCCCAACACTTGTGTCTTTACAGTACGGCTGAACGCAGCAATGCATTGCAAGGTGAGTCGCTTATTCTAAATATTATATTAAAACGATTAAAACTAGTTTGTTAATAAAGATTAAATCAAAGCAGACGCTTAAGTTTTTCCAACCATTTAATTTCTTTATAACTTGCAGAAATAATAATCCATGTTTCTTATTTCAAACGTTTCTAGTAAAAGTAGTCCTGAAATGTGCATGACTGAGTTACACAAGTTGTTTCATGTCTATATGTGCGTTCTGTTTATTTTTTTTTCTCTAAATAATTACAAATTATTACTACTAGGTATGGAACTTTGAGTAATTGTTTTTCTATTCTAGTAAAGGAGTAAGAAAGCATTAATGTCGAGTGAAACTGTCTATATCACTAAACTTTTCTTCAATCTACAGATTACAGATTAACAAATACAATTACGTATTATATAGTTTACCAGATTATGATTTAGACAATCATTTAAATCATTACACATATTATAAAAACGTTTATTTAGGCTATATATATATATTTGTAACAGGCATGCCTATTTAAAAATAGCACATTAAAATATGGTTTATAAAATGCAACCATGACTCAAAATAATTTGTGTAGTTTTTATTTCTTTTTTTCTTTTTGTGGGTTGTGTACAACAAAGTGAAAAAAGGCCCAACCATGATCTTTCATTTGAGGTCAGCAGGGGTGTGTGGCTGCCTGGAAGTATTTGCCATGTGGCCCTAAAATCATCTGCTAGAACCACTCTTTCTGAGGATTTACTGGCAGAGTTAAGCCACAAGTGATTTTAATCATATAGTATGTGTAAAGGGCAAGGGAAGCTATTTCCTCAAGTTAACGTTAGTCTAGACAATAAAGTGTGAGTTTGATGGTACCTAAACGGCTGTTAAAAAGCCAGAAAGGTAATAAACCTTGACAGGATGCAGGTGGTTGGAGATTTTGCTTTTCATGCCATAAATAAACCTGGCAAACAACAATCACATTTTCAAACAATCCCAAAATGCTGAATTGCACTGCTACCACTGAGATGACCATAAATAGTGCATTGAACCATCAGATTCCAAAATAAACCAGACTTCTAGGACAAATATTTTTCTTGAAGTCTGATTTGAATGTGAGCTGTATGCTACCAAATAGAAATGTATCTTTCAGTGGCACACCATAACTAAAACATCTTACTTGCTTGATATGTTTAATTAAATATCTGACCTTTTTTATTACAAAGCAATGGCTGTTGAGGAGCTGAACTGATGTTGTGTGGACTGTCCTCTTTTTACAAATCTCTGGCTGTAAGTAACTTGAATTCTCTGACTTTGTAAGTGCCGTATATTTTTTTAGAGGTTCACACAATGTGGCAGTGTTCATTAGGGCGGTACTGCCTTGGTTACTCGTTGTAATGAACTATGCCGTTGTGAAACTTGTTTATGTAGAGTCTGCTTTAATTCACATGATTAATAACAGATTTTGAAAATCTATTTGGTAAAACAGTATTTGTCTAACTTGAATGATTGTTTGGCCCATTACTTTACTGACCAAAACTTAAAATGATTTTGCAGGTCAAGATGTGTCGGCCTGTGTCTGCAATATCTCTGCAAGTGTGGGTGACACTGATGTTGGTCTCTCGACTACAAGGTGCCAGTTTGGTTTCCTTTCTGAGAATCAGAATATCTAAGATCTAGAACAGAATGTGTGTCACTGACATATAAGAGTGACCATGATAAAAGAAAGAACAAATCTAAAAACACATGTAGCAGTTGGTTATGAGAAAGAGTCCATGTCGGCTTTATATAGTTTTGATCAATTTTTATGACATTTTTTACAGAAGAGATTAAACTGAGTGACTACTTTACTCTAACTATTAAATGTAATAACATGTTTTTTGCTCACAATTCTGAAGAAAAAGTTAGAATTGCGAGTTAAATACTTCAAGAATCTGCCAGAATTCGCAATTGACCCTTCACAAAAACCCAGCCCTCCTTAGTTACTGTTACTATGTCCGACAAACAATGCCACTCTCACACTACACATCATGTTCTCACGCAGTGAAAAATACATTGTGGCACAAAGAGGAAACTGACAACAGGCCGATAGACAAGACAGAGCAGGTTCCTTCTGATATTAAACAATGTTTTAGCTTTAAAATGTTGCCTTTTTGAGAGATTCAAATAATTGAATATTTTCTTTAATTTCTTGTGACAGATCACTGTATTGCCTTATTAGATCAATCGACACATGAACCGATTTACTTAAAGCACAAAACAAACATGAATGAACATCAGAACATATTTTATTTTAACCGCGGAAAGACTTCAGTACACATAATTTTTCAAGTTTAAATCCACCATTTTTTCAAAGATTTATCTGATTTGTTTGTCGGACAAAATGGCAGATTCTGCGTTATGATTGGTCAGCTCAGCTGTCAATCAAGCTGTTTGCGAAGGGTGAATTCTGAGTCTACATTTTACAATTCTGTGGTTATATCTCGCAATTCTGATTGTTTACTTTGAATTCTGATTTTACATTTCTCGCAATTCTGTTTTTCACCACAGAATAAAAATAAAATGATTCAATTTGTAAAAAAAAAAAAACCTCAGAATTGTGAGCTATAAACTAAACATTACACAAAAAAAGACACATTTGAATATTATTTATTATTATTATTATTATTATTATTATTATTATTATTATTATTTCATCATGTGGTGGAAACTAATTTTCATAGCTACATTATGACAAATTTTGAAAAGTTTTTTTTCTACGTATTGGTTGTGCCACATGACTTTTATTAGTGATAAAAAGTTTATTCAAAACTATTAAAAAAATAATAAGCAGTGAAGCATTTTTGTTAAAACAGTCTAATAAATAAAGATTAGGAAAAAATATTATGCCTAACTATCTTTTTCTTTTCAAGAATTTCAGTGTTTTAATAAGGCTTTTTTTATATTTTTATTTTCCGATATTATGATATCAGGAGAGTTGTACCATTCATGACATTTTTTACTTTATGCCACATGATTTTTATTAGGCCGGCAAACGTTTATTAACAAACTAATAATAAACTATTAATTAAAAAAATGTATAAGCAGTGAAGGATTTTTGTTAAAAATCTAATAAGTAAAGATTAGAAATAAAAGATTATGCCAAACATTTTTTTTTACTTTCAAGTATTTCAGTGTTTTTTCTGATATTTTTATTTTCTCATATTATGATATCAGGACAGTATAACCATTTTGACATTTTATACTTTATGCCACATACATTTTTATTAGGCAGACAAACGTTTATTAATAAACTGTTTAAAAAGCATTAAAGCTTTTTGTTAAAAACTCTAATAAAGATTAGAAATAATTATGCCATAGTACTTTTTTTTCAAGAATTTCAGTATTTTAAAAAGGCTTTTTTTCTGAAATGTTCAGGACAGTTGTACCACTTTATACTTTGCTAAAATATTTACTAAAAATAGCTAAATAAAGTTTAATAAAAATTGTAACAAATGCTCATCATAGAAGAGGTTGCACACTATTTTAAACGGATGTATCGATTTGTCCTAGGTAAGGTACTTGCACCATCTCATCTGCAGGCGATTGCTGGACTTCCTTTCATGCTGGCCTGCAATATTACTATGGAGACAGAAGAAGTTTTAAAACAAGTGCTATGGAAAGACATGACAAATAAAACTATACTACACTATCAGCCTGATGGGTATGTTACCAAAGTAGATGGAAGTGTGGAGCTTTCACAGCAAACCGCAGGTCAACAAGCTCACACCAGCGTCATCACCATCCGAAGAGCCGCGCCTGCCAACGAGGGCTGCTACCACTGTCTTTTTGATGTGTACCCAACCGGGCAGCAGAGAGGAAGGACGTGTCTTTCACTCACGGGTGAGGCTTGATGCTATTTTCTAGACCTTTACTAAGATGGTTTCATGATGAATGGCTGTTATTGGTGGTTATTACATTGCGTTTACAAGACATTGGCGTTTGATTATAAATAGTGCTCAAACAGGATGTGGTGAGAACCACCTTCCTTGCCCAGCCTCTTTTACTTAAAAACTGACAACTATCTGAAAACCACAAGACTCTACATCAGATAAAAACTGTCACTGGGTTTATGATAAGTTTCATTTCATCAGTCTAAGAGCCTGATTTACTGATAGCTTGAGCCAGCGCAAACCGTCTTTTGGCGTTAAAATAGTAGTGTCTGGATTTACTAAAGACGTGCACAATTAGAGTTGCAAAGGCGTGGACATAGTTATTTTGCTTCTGAACTTATTGAATGTACATTGTAGGAGTTTCCCTTTCAGATGCAAAATGTATCGAAAGAGAGTATTAAAATGAATCACGGCACGCGATTTACTAACATTTGCGTTCGTCAAATTACCGGTATTTGTGCAATTATCTAACTTTCACACTTGTGGTTCGTTTGGTTCATTTTGGCCGGACCAAAAAAGAAAAAAGATAAATTTGGTCCTGCTCCGCTTAGCGTTCACACTGGCATTTTTGATTGCGAACCTAAAGATACCAAACCTAAAGGCATAGTGATAAGTTCACAACCTGATTGTTCAGGTTGAATGACCTATATTTTGTGATGGAACTCACTGAACATTTCAAACAAAAGCAAAAGGTGTGTTCAACTTAAAGGGGTCATCGGATGCCCATTTTCCACAAGTTGATATGATTCTTTAGGGTCTTAATTAGGGGTGTAACGATATGCCTAGGTCACGATTAGGGCTGCAACTAACGATTATTTTAATAATCGATTAATCTGTCGATTATTTTTTCGATTAATCGATGAATCGGATAAAAAAACCAAGGGATTTACAACCCTTTATTCAAAAACAGAACTAAAATCTTTAGAAAGTGCACTAACATGTTGCTCCTTGAACTGTTATAATAATAATAATAAAATAAAAATGGACTAACACAAAAAACATACACATGTATGCTTTACATCTGCCAAATATATAGACTAAATAAACTAAAATTACTATCCGTCAAGACAGCGGCTTGCTGTGGTGTACATGCTGCATTTCCCATCAAGAAGCCTCTCAAATTAAATTCCTCAGTGCGCATTAAAAAAGTCATGTGACTTTGCACGCTGGAACGGGATAACTTGACTAACTTTCTGCTACATTCATTCTGCCATGGCGGTGTTTAGTGTCCTGCCATCAGCAGCGACCAGCTGGAAGAGTTCCGCATTCAAATGCACGCAAAACTGGCCTCAAAGCCCCAGCAAAAGTAATTACCATGAATGTGTCAAGGCAAAAATTAAGAAAATATTCGAATTACTTATTAATAAACTAGTATTTTCTGATTCAGTGTTGCAAAGATGAAACTGACGATCCTGCCATCTGCTCATTAATGCCTAATGCATCTTTATGGATTAGCTAATGAAAGAGTTTTGTTTTCGATTTTAATTATTTCGTTTTATAGTAAAATAATAATTTAAAGCTTTCTATAGATATTGTGTTTGTGAGGCAATTACCTGGGTTTCGGTTAATTATTGTGAAGCGCTCCTGTTTAAACCAAAGATATCAAGCGTATTCTGTTTGTTTTCTTTAAGAGCACATTTTGTTGATACTGTTAGTAGTAGTACACACAAACTAAGGTAGACCCTTTACAGTTCCGGCCCGGGTGGTAAATTACTCTTACCTTTATGAGCAAAAAATTCCACATTGCACTGGCGTCTCCATGCGCTGCAAAGCGCGCTTCTCTCCGCACAAACTTTGGATTTATATTGATTGAATGATTAAACTAATATTGTGATATGTTTAAGTTTTTTATATCAATGGATATTAATTTAAATCGCGATGAATTAAGCAGGCTTTTGATCTGTCTGCCGCTGTTTGCTAGTATAACTTTAAAAAACAAAAACTTGAATTTAACAAACAAAAAGTGTTCCAAATATATCTCTAAATTAACTTTATAAACTAAAGGAACGAAAATAAATGTAATCACTTTGCTATTAAAATCAGCAGCTGTGTAATGAGGAAGAGAAAGAGAAAAAAAGACAGTCGGACTGGAAATTCAGTCGGCCAAAAATTGATGAGCTGTCGGACAATTTTACAAGGAATGTTTGTTTAATAACCTATATAATATTCTTAGGCTACTTTCTTAATTAAATATATTATTTCTTTGATTTATTTTAGCGTTTTTTGGCTGCTTGTTAGCTGACTGAAGTGTAGGCTATACCTATAAAAAAAACAACGTGCCACCGTCACAGCCCTATTCAAAACTGAGACGATTTCACCTCAGCAGAGCTCCTCTTTCTCCTTACGGTTGTGGTATGTTTTCGACACATTATACAGACAGACAGTGTTACAAAAACTATAGAAGTAGTTTTCTCCATCCCCACTATCCAACGACCCGTACACCAGCTGTTTTGCGATCGAGCATTGGCTGCTGTGAAAGTACGCTAGCCAAAGTAGGCTTAAATATCAAACATGTTTGATATAAATCGGGGCAGCATATATATATAATGTAGAAACGGTGCTTTATGCTCAAATTTTCCAGTTTTGCGCATATGTTAAATTTGCATTTTTGGATGGAAACACAGTTTATGAGGTGCCGAACTCTGCTGGCATCAGTGCGGGAGAGAGACCGAATGTGTCCACTCCGCTCTGCGCTCAATTTTTTTAAATATATATAATAACAACCAAATGTCTCTGCGTCGCGCGACACAACGAATCGATTATGAAATTCGTTGCCAACGCTTTTAGTAATCGATTTTTATCGATTTTATCGATTCGTTGTTGCAGCCCTAGTCACGATACGATACGTACCCCGATATTGGGTTCACGATACGATACGTATCACGATATTTTGAACAAAAATTAAAATATGAAACTGAAAATCAAACAACAGATTTATTAAAAAAAAAAAATTCAATAGCTTTCTACAAGGTCACATTTTAAGGTTTAATAAAAACCTTCTGTATTAAAATTAACAACTGATAAGGTCTGTCTGTCACTGAATTTGTTTTTAAATTTAACATGATAGTGATAAAATTGTCAAGATGTCAAATTCTTTAAACCTGCTAGCGATGCAAGATTCTTTGTGTGTGCGAAACAGATAGTCCTAACCCGACGGGTGAACCGCTATAACTGACGTGACGGTGGAATAATATTTATCTGTCAGGTGCAGTGCGGGTGACAAGCATGGGTATTTGCTCTTTGAACTCAATCCGGTACACGCTGACGCTGCTCTCAAACGGTCCCGTGCCTGTGTTCGCACTCTGTCTGAAGACCGTTTAAAAGCCATTTCACATGGGACACATCAAACGGTGGAATCTCTGAGCGGCTGCCGCTTTCTTTCATAGTGAAAGTGTTTTGCGGTCGAGCTGGTGTTCGCGACGCGGTCTCGGGGTAAACGTTTTGCAAACAACAAGGTCTCATTTTACTTCACAAAACAAAATAAATGTAACGTAATGAAAATACTATATGTGTTATTTGCTATTTGTCATTTTATGGGACAATGACTAGCGTGGTTTTCATGTCAGACACAGTTTACTATGACATTTTACACATAATTGTATTTTTACTGCGCAGGCTATACTACACGCATTTTCTGGATTTTTTTCTTTATTAATAGCCTTTCTCCGTATTTTATGGATTATACAGCTCCGAAATGTTGCCAAACTGCTGACTTAAATGAGGAGGGAGGGTCCGCAATCTCTGGGTTGGTTGCTATGTTTCCTCACGTTTTTCTTCAACTAGCTCAACTTTTGCAGGCAGGCGTCACATGATTGGAAAGGTAGTCACGGGGTGTGTCGCGATTCTCCCTTATCACACCGCGACACAGGATCGTGGATCTGAGTGTCGCGATTTCGGTTTCATACCACGTATCGTTACAGCCCTAGTCTTAATGATAAGTCTATAACATACTTTGGTTAAAATGTCTCAATGGTAGTGTAAAAAACATTTTTTACCTTGTCAAAATCAGCCCTTTTTAAAGCGAGCTATTCGGTTGCGTGTTCCTTTAAATGCTAATGAGCTCTGCTCGCCCCGCCCCTCTATGCAGTGGGATGACAAGCCGTAATGTTTACTTTAGCCGAGTTTAGCTGTGAAACTTTCTAACTGGCACATGATTAAGAAAGGCCATTTGCAAAGATGCATAAAAAACCCTTAAACTCACTTTTGCTGTGGGTGAAGCTGCATCATGAATGATTCACATGAACATAGACTCATATGTAGATCAGGATCAGCGCTTTCCTTTCACAAACGAATGTAACGTTAATCCTCTAAGCGGCTCAGATGTCGGGAGTAAATGACGACTGCTATGTTCATTATTATATCCAACAACAGAACACCTCAATTGCTCAATCAGAGACATTCTTGTCTTCTCCTGCACCTGAGTCAACACAATGGCGCTCAGAGTTGGACTGTTTCAGCTCGGTGAGGGCGGGTCTAAGGTAAGGCGCTCATGTCAATCAACTATCGTGGGTGTGCCGTCACACAGACAAGAAGCAGAGAATTACCTGATTTTCCTGAAGGGGATATTACTTTTAAAGATACCATTAGGTGGATTTTTATCATTGCAGGGTGGTTGTGTACACAAACTGCCAAATTCATTAATGCTCAAACAACATGTAAAAGTGAGTTTTGCATCCGATGACCACTTTAAAGCGGCACTGCGGGTGTATGACAATAAAGTACCCATTCACTGATCAGCCCACTTTAAGTCAAATACACCTAATGCCATCTGCTCGCTCATTGCTGCATGTATATCATTTCATTTTCACCACCTGCAAACTCTCAAAGAGCTCATAAAAGGCACTTTACCTCCTCGTTGCTCCACATTTGCCCTCTGCTCATTTTGTTTTGGATACATCGCTTGTTTCCTTCGTGAAGTCATGTTGCATAGCGTCTCATCTTGTCATTTCTTCCTGTTTTTGGTTCATTTAGAAGTATTTGGTCCATGTTGCTTTCATATTTCATTCGAATTGCACCAGAGTTTGTTTGTAAACTGACAGAGACCTATCTTTTTAGCGGCCTCTGTCTGCTTGTTTGTTGCGCACCAGGGTTCAGATGGCAGTGTTCACACTGTATGCACACCTGCCTTGTTAGGTTCGATTGAGTCAAACTAAAATTTGTTTCGCCCCTTGGTGCAAATCTTTTAGGCAGGTGTGAATACAGTAATTTTCACTCTAGTGCGCACCAAACAACCGTACCAAGACCCAGCTGAAGAGGTGGCCTCGGTCCGGTTCCAAATGAACTCTGATACTGCTGAATGGATAAACCAGTCAGTGGATGACCTTAGCACCATGTGGTTTTGTTTACAATTTCTGGTTCACTTGCAAAAAGGGCAGTTTGAAAGGAAACCACACCAAACCAAAAAAAATCCAAACTGTATTTGGTATGTGCAAGTGAACTAGCGGACTTTCCTGGTGTGAATACACCCTTACTCAAATGAACCGCACTAAGAGAGCAATCCCACCAGAGTTTTATACATGACAAGTGTGAACACACCCTTAAAGCAGGAGGTAATTCGCTCTGCTCTTGGTAGATTGCGCCATAATGATCAAGCTGCGTCTGTGTTGTTTAATGTGCGCATTGTCAGTAAATCACACACAGAATTTCCCCCTCCCATCTGCGCTTTTTGCTGTTTAGTAAATTTGGCCTTACGTGAGTATGAGTTACAACTGAATTCAATGAACGAATGCTAATTTTCCAAGTATTAACCTGAAGGGAAAGTTCGCCCCAAAAAAATAACGATTCTGTCATCATTTACTCACTTTCATGTCTTTCCAAACCTGTATGACTTTCTTTCTTCTTTGGAACATAAAAGATTGCATTTTGAGAAATGTCTCAGTTTTTTTATTTCTTCAGTGTTTTTCTTCATCAAAACATTTACCAACATTCTGATTAGATGATAACAGAAGTTGAATGAAGTTTTGGCTGAACATTCTAACCTAATGGTTAAAAAGCATATAAAATCTTAATTTTCCTGTTTTTTATTCCTTTCAGCAATGGTGGAAATGATGGACAATAAAACAGTTGTGAGCGGACAGCCTGTTACTCTTTCGTGCAAGTATATTCTCAGTAAGCGAGTCCGGCAGGTTTTATGGAAAAAAACAGCTGAGCAAGGGGACACCACCACTGTTGCTTCTTATGTCAAGAATGACATACCCATCATTGAGACCCCTTTCATGGATCGGATCACTCTAAATCCATCAGTTGGGCAAACCAAGCTGTCCATACATCAGGCTCAGACAGAGGATGAGGGCTGTTACACCTGCGAGTTCCACACTTATCCAGATGGCATTAAGAGCGATACAGCTTGTCTGTCTGTTTATGGTAAGTGCAAAAAGTCTTTGCAAAAATTGTTTGCTATTATCATATCTGGACATCTTCATTCTGTTCAAAAGTTTTCAGTTATAGTTATAATAAAAGGTACATTAAAAATGCAGCTCATAAAATAGCTTTCTATAATATGTTTTTAGTTGCTGAATTAAAATGAATTTTGATGTTTTTTTTAATACCCACATGGATGTTTCTACAGTAGCACTGCTGCAGAATTAAGCTGCTGCAGCTAAAAGGTACATAACTTTCCCATGTGTCATTTTCCCGCAATCACACGTGTGTGGGGTTGGAACATTTCACACGTGTGCACAATATGTAAACAAATGGTAAATCGATGTGCTTTTTCCGTAAGCGTTGTTTGGGTATTTTACAGCCCCTTCGTCTTTCTTCAGGATCATGCAGAGCTCTTTAAATAGGTGTCTGAGTGGGTGTATTTGAGTGAGAGTGTGAAAGAGAGAGAAAGTTTGTGTGTGGGTCGTTCAGGTTTTGCTTGTGTTGCTGTGACCAAATGTCCCTACAAAGATGGTAAAACCTGAAATCCCCTATATTAGCCAGTGTTGCCAGGAAAACAGCTTATAAACAAACAATTAAGGGAAAAGTTAACATTTTTTGAAAAAGTAAAATGTAGTTAATTTACCCTTTACCCTTGTTTTTTTACAGATTGCCAAAAAATTAGAATATCAAGGGAAAGTCCATTTATTTCAATAATTTGTTTTAAATAGTGAAACTTGTATGTTATATTAGTTCACTACGCACAAAGTGTAATATATTAAGCCTTTGTTTCAATTTTGATGATAATGGGTTAAAGACAACAACAACAACAACAACAACAACAACAAAAAAACCAAATCCAGCATTTCACAAAATTAGAATATTTCATGTGACCAATAAAAAGGAAGTGTGTTAATATACTGTATTATGTCCTAAGTGCTTTGGTGGGCCTCCTTTTGCACTAATTACAGCATCAAGGCGGCGTGGCATGGAGGCGATCAGCCTTTGACACAGTTGAGGTGTTATGGTTGCCCAAGTTGCTTTGATATTGGCCTTCAGCTTGTCTGCATTTCGGAGTCTCTGTTCCCTCATCTTCCTTTTGACAATACCCCATAGATTTTCAATAAGGGTTTAAGTCAGGCGAGTTTGCCAGCCAATCAAGTACAGTTATTCCATAGCTATTAAACTAGGTACTGATAGTTTTGGCTTTGTGGGCATGTGCCAAATCCTGCTGGAAAATAAAATCATCATCTCCAAAAAGCTTGTCGGCAGCAGGAAGCATGAAGTGCTCTAAAATTTCCTGGTAGACAGCTGCGTTGACTGTGGATTTGATAAAAGACAATGGACCCACACCAGCAGAGGACATGGCTCCCCAAACCATCACTGACTGTGGAAACTTCTCCCTGGACTTTAAGCAGCTTGACTTTTGTGCCTCTCCAGTCTTCCTCCAGACTCTGGGACCTTGATTTCCAAATGAAATGCAAAATTTGCTTTCATCTGAAAACAGGACTTGGGACCACTGGTCAACAGACCAGTACTTTTTCTCCTTAGCCCAGCACAGACGCTTCTGACATTGTTTTATGGTTTAGGAGTGGCTTGATGCATGGAATTCTCCAGCTGTAGCCCATGTCATACAGACGTCTGTATGTGGTGGTTCTTGATGCACTGACACCAGCCTCAGTCCACTCCTTATGAAGCTCCCCCAGATTTCTGAACCGCCCTTGCTTGACAATCCTCTCAAGGCTACGGTCATCCTTGTCACTTGTGCACCTTTTCCAGACACATTTTTTCCTTCCTCTTAACACTCTATTATAACACTTAATATACTTCGATACTGCGCTCTGTGAGCATCCAGCTTCTTTTGAAATTGCACTTTTCCTCCTTATGGAGGGTGTCAATGATGGTCTTCTGCACAACTGTCAAGTCAGCAGTCTTTCCCTTGATTTTGAAGCCTACTAAGCCAGACTGAGACAATTTAAAGGCTGAGGAAACCTTTGCAGGTGTTTTGCATTAATTAGCTGACTAGACTGGGACATAGGGAGCCTACAGTGTTGAACTTTGTCATGATATTCTAATTTTGTGAAATACTGAATTTAGTTTTTTTTTTTGTCTTTAATCCATAATCATTAAAATTGAAACCAATAAAAGCTTGAAATATTTCACTTTGTGTGTAGTGAACTAATATAACATACAAGTTTCACTTTTTGAAACAAATTATTGAAATAAATCGACTTTCCCTCGATATTAAATTTTTTTGGCATATACCTGTATTTAACCCTTTGAGCAGTACGGTCCCACATATGGGATTCTAATTTCTGTGCCCCTGGGAGTACGGTCCCACATATGGGATTTAGAACATTCGGTGACGTCACGCAGCTGACAAATTCAAACTGCGCTTTGGCGCGATGGCTGGCGCTGAGCCAGAGACGGACGAGCTCTGCACTTGTCATACAATCACAACTATGCAGTGTTTTTAACCACATAACGCTTATTTTAGGTTTCAGACATTTAAATACACATAAGTACTAGTAAAACGAGACATTAAGAGTTTGTAAAATACATACATAGGTCTATGGAAGCAGCAAATAACCATCTATTCAAATATAATTTGCCGATGTGTTTTATTTCTATCACATACACATAGGCAAAGTAACTAAAAGGTTCACTCTATTCCTCTTCTAGTTCACCAGCCACTTACTTGCATGTATTTCGGGAGAAACAGATGAATGTACGTGATGTAAACGCGGCTGACAGGACTCTCTGAACTGCAGCGCAAACAAACATGGCCGCGCCCATCTCACGTTTCAAATCACAATCCAGATCATTTACATAGGGTTTTAAACGACGAATCATACTAATTCACAAATATTTGTGAATCGGAATATTAGATAGTTCATGGCATGGTAAGCAAGTGTGTGAGTATTCTGGATAAAAAAGGAAAAACTAAATTAAAGCGATCTATCTGTCATACAGTGTTATTGTGGCTGTGTTGTGTCAAGTGACAAGCATGACGCGTCGCCATGGAAACAATAAGGACGAACGTTCTAAAATAACGGTCGCTTAAAAAAACTCACTCTCGGGGGTCCGCTAGAATATTTTAAACTCACCACTGAAAGGGTTAAAGGTATAGGTATTAAGATTAAGACTTGTATGGCTTAATATAACATCTTTTAATAAAATGTCTCTTACTGAAATATGTACTAGAAAACCCATTAAAGATGTGTGTTATTAAAAAAATAACATTGTTTTATACATATTTTGGACTATAGGGGGCGTTATTAATTTGTGACGTCAAATGGTTGCACTTTGTGAGCTACTGTGCTACCTTTTGCTATTTTTACCACAACACAACTCGGAAAATAAAATACTGATACGATGTTACTGTCAGGATTGTGTCTAGTTCTGTTCAGTGTTTCCTAGTGTTTTTCCCCCCTCACATGGACTTCAGTTGGTTTTTCCCTTTGTCTCCCCCTGTAGTTCTGTGTTTATTGGTTTATTCCCATTAGCTTTGATTTGGTTCACCTGTCTTGTTAATCTACTACACCCCCGCCACTCCTATTTAAGTCGTTTGTTTTCTCAGTTTTATTGTCCGTTGATAATGTTACGTCGTGTTTTCTGTCTGCCCCTGGATTTGGTTTGTTTATTTAGAATTAATCAGTGTTTTTGTTTATATTTTGTTTCCTGTGTTCTCCCTGGCTCCTCTCCCTGCACGGTGTGACAGTTACATTGTACGGCTTTTAGTTGTAATTTTTAGTCGAAGGGCACCAAGAGAATACTAAACAGTATTATTTATAAAATTACAGTGGATTTGGGCGTCCACCATGACACTCGCTGTAAGAAGTACAGCAAGCAAAGTGATACAATTATGAATGGTGAAATGGCTGTTGGAGTTTTGTTGGACTCTAATATCGAACTCTTATCAGCCAATCAGATTCGAGGACCAGAAAGAACTGTTGTAAAAATTATTTTAAGCCATACAAGTAAATACCTGGGATTCCCTTAAAAACAAAAATAGAAATTCTGAAGATTGTGTTAGTCACTCTTTTTTACATAATCACAGTGAATAGAAACTGAAACTTTCAAGTTTCCAAAAGCATGCATAAAGCAAGTCTTCAGAAGCCATATGATAGCTTTGTGTGACAAACTGATCAAAATTTAGATAGTTTAACTTGAGAACCACTGTGACTAAATTGAGTCAGTAACTTGCCAAATCCTTCTTCTTTGTGGAAAAAAAACAACTTTAAACACATAATAAACCAGCTGGTTTGAACACTGCTTTTCTCTTGATTTGGGTGCTAATGAAAACTAGGACAGAAGTCTTAAGAACCACATGCATGCTTTTTTATTTTACTATTGGGTAAATGACAGCATTTAATTTTTGGGTCAACTGTTACTTTAATTTGATGGATTTCTTCCTTGTTGACTCTGAAAATACACTTGGATCTCCACAGCGATAACTACTGCTCAGTAGCATTTCCTGTGTCAAAGAAGTTTCAGTTCAGTATTGCAATAAATTACAAAGAGATAACAAAATATGCTACATTCTTTATCTCATGCAACTGTTTTGCAATGGCGATAATAGTGATGTTACTCTTTCGAAAAACATCCCTTTCATTTCAAGGTAAATTCTCCTTGGGGAGGAAGCACACACTCAGTCAAAGCTGACACTGGTTATAATGCTTGGCTGTGACTGTAGTTTAGGGGATAGATTGGGACGAGGGCCAGTGCGATTACTGCGTCTCTGTTCCTCTAGAACAGAGCTCCACTGTGTTTGCTTTCCCTCTGTTGATATTCCCCAAACAGTCTGGCTGTTGTCACCAAAAAGCTCACACAGCCACAAAAGTGGACAGAGCCTCACTCTCCCCTCGTCTTGTCATGGTTTGTCTCTTTCTCTTTTATCTGACTTATGTCACACAGTCCCTCTTTGATGGAGTCTGCCGCAGACATGACCAACGTCTGACGGCTTGTAATCAGCATAACAACACAAGTGCCTTGTTTTGTCTTCTGAATGAAGCTACCACTTACAACACAAAAAAGAAAAGTTCAACCAATACAGTATTTGCAATGGACATGCACAAAGTTCACATATTTGGCACACTTTAGACTGTTGTGAGGGTTCCCAACTAAACATTATCTCAGCAACCAAAAGATATCTTTAGATAGATAGATTTTAAGTCTAATGATTTAAAAGATAATAAAAGTTTGAATGGATCTGCATCTGCATTAATATGGAACAAAAACAAATTAAAGATAGATACCTGTCAGTAGGCCAAAGTTAAGTTATAAGTGTTTGTTTAGTATAATTGAGATATTATAGTATTTATGAATTTTTGTATTTATTTATTTTTCTGCAGTTTTCCTTTGTGTTTTAGTTAAAGTAATATTTGAATCACATACTGATATGTGACTAATGTAATCATTCAAGTGTCAGATCATAAAATGAATTTAAGTGAAGTGCTTAATCATGTTGTTGTCTTATATAATAACATGAACTTGATTGTATTTTCTTAGTCCTACCCAAACCTGAGGCTGGTTACATCACCGTACAGGGCATTGTTGAGGCGAACTGCTCAGCCGTGTCCCGTCCTGCAGCAGAGATCTCCTGGAACGTGGAGGGTCATAATCAAACACTTGGCCCTGCTGTCACATCCTTTTACCAGTTAGGGGATGGCACCACCATGGTGGTCAGTTCCATTCAAATGCAGAGTGAGCTGCTGGATGATGAACTTGTCAAGTGTGAAGTTCGTCACCAAGGCCTTGAATCTGCCATCTATGTGACTCTGAATAAATGTGAGTGAAACTTACACAACTTGATGTTTTTGCCTTGTTATGTTCTGGTTTTGTTTATTTAAAGTAGTTAATATGCGTCTGTTTTCTATTGCAGCTAGGAAGGTCCATGTCATTCTCATTTTTGCCAGCTGTGTGGCCCTTGTGCTGCTCATATGTCTGTGTATCTGCCTGAAGAGGTGCTAACTTCATCTGCTGATATGGTCAGTAGCACAACAAAATGTCCACATTAATATATGTCTTACATTAATTTAATGCTTAATCCTAGAGCATGCACAATTTTAATAATTTACAATGCAGTTGTTAAACAATGCGGTAGCACTTTAGAATAGGGAACACGTATTCACTGTTAACTACGACTTTTCCCTCAATAAATATTAATATTATTAGTTATTATTAATAGTTGGTAAGTGTAGGTATTGGATAGGATTAGGGATGTAGAATAAGGCATTAATATGTGTTTAATTAGTACTAATAAATGGTTGGATCCATGCTTACAAGAAGGATTTTAGTATAAGGATATAAACATGCAAGAATGTAGAGGTTTGTATGCAAGAAAAAGCACAGGAAGAAGAAAGTGTTTATTTTAGATGAAGCTGTCTTTTTTTTCTTTGACACTAACTTATTTTTGACGGAAGGTGAAGTAACAAGTTAAAAATAAATGTGAATGTAATAAACAATCATAAATGTAATAAATGTTAACATGTTGAAATTTGATGAGCACTGGAATGTGCTGGAATTAAAGCCGAGCTTTTTATTTATTTTTGAGGAATGGAAGTATTTCAGGTTACTGTGTAAAAAAAGTATCTATATAATGTTAATTATTTTACCAAAAGAAGAGGGATCATACAAAATATGTTATTTTCTTATTTGATACTGACCTGAATAAGATATTTCACATAAAAGATGTTTACAAGAGAAAATAACAGTTGAATTTATAAAAATGACCCTATGATAACTCTGTGATAATCACAGATTCTTCAGAAGGAAACACAGTGCAATAAGATCCAGGGGTGTAAATGTTTGAACAGAATGATAATGTGTACATTTTTCTTATTTTGCCTAAATATCTTTTTTTGCTTTTCATTTAGTATTGCCCTTCAGTAGCTACAGAAGATACTTGCATGTTTCCCAGAAGACAAAATAAGTTACATTTAATTGTGTTTCCTTCTGAAGCATCAGTGAGTGTTTGAACCTTTTGCAATAGCTGCATATGAGTCCCTCAGTTGTCCTCAGTGGGAAAAGATGGATCTCAAAATTGTACAGTTATTGCTAAAAAGGTTTCAAATATATAAAAATGCTGAAAAAAAAGAACAGTGGGCAGTTTAACTGTTCAAGACAAACAAGGGACTCATGAACAACTATCACTAAACAAAAATGCACAGCTGTGGATCATTCAGGTAACAACACAGTATTAAGAATCAAACATATGTAAACTTTTGAACAGGATAATTTTTCTAAATTCAACTATTATTTTCTCTTGTGGACTATATGTAAACGTCTTATATGTGAAGTATCTTATTCAGGTCAGTACTAAATAAAAAATAACATGCATTTCGTATGATCCCTCTTATATTGGTAAAATAATTAACACTTTGCAGATTCTGCAAGGTGTATGCAAAGTTTTGACCTCAACTGTATATCATGTACATATATGCACATGCTCGTAGTTTTAATTTGCGCTTTAATATGAAATGATACAGGCTACACCATGCACAGTATAATGGCTGACAGGACAGGACAATTAGTTTTTCCTGACATATGGTTTGACTGCAGTTCACTGTTGTGCTACTAAATCTCTTTGTTAATCTGTACCTTTCTCGCACTTGTTGACTAGCGCCTGCTGCTGAGACGAAGTTAGAGTCCGCGTCTAAAAAGTCTCCCATTTGATGTGGTTATTAAGACGTTCTGTGACTAAATAAATGCACTTCTTGTCAAGAAAAAAAAAAAAGAGACAGAAGCAGCAGTTTTACCACCTGCGTTAAAAGCACTAATTTGGACAACACTAGTACATATACAAATTTTAATGGGGATTTTATATGTCCCATATATACCCTGTGAATGTATGTATGAAAATTATAGATTGTCTTATATAAAACACACCCTATATGTGACACAGGATCACAAAATCAGTCATAAGGGTATTTTTTTTTTTTAATTGAGATTTATACATCATCTGAAGCTGAATAAATAAGCTTTCCATTTATGTATGATTTGTTAGGATAGGACAATATTTGGGCGAAATACAACAATTTGAAAATCTGAAATCTGAGGGTGCGAACAAAATAAAAGAATTTGAGAAAATCGCCTTTAAAGTTGTCCAAATTAACTTCTTAGCAATGCATACTATTAATAAAAAATTAAGTTTTGATATATTTATGGTAGGAAGTTTACTAAATATATTTATGGAACATGATCTTTACTTAATATATTAATGATTTTTGGCATTAAAGAAAAATCAATAATTTTGACCCATACAATATAATTTTGGCTATTGCTACAAATAAGACTGGTTTTGTGGTCCAGGATCACATATGGCCATATCAAATTGATATAAGCCAATATGCCATATTACATTTCTTTATGAAAATAGTAAAATAAAACCATGCTATTAATAAAATGCAACTATAGTAAAATATAACTTATACCTTTAATATATTTGTAATTATACCTTATGCACCTTAGATTTTTAAATGTTATTTAGACTACTTTTACACTAGTGCATTATAGTTTTAAAATAATAACTTTTGCTACGGTTATGTCTGTCGTTTACACTACTCCGTGGAAAATGGACACTTTCGAAAACGCTGCAGACCCTGTTTTAGTTTGAAAACTCTGGGGTTGTGTTTCATTGTAAACAGAACAAGACAGAGATTTTTGAAAAAAAATGGCATGGCTGCCCACATTCGCTTTGCGTATCATTGATGACCGTGTAAACAATATCATCATGCTCATTATGAATGGTCATGTGACATGCGTTTTCGTTTGTGTAGTGTGGACGGAAATCATTTCTGAAATGCAGTGAAAACGACAGTGTAGACAAGAATTATTTTCATTTTAAAACGCTGTTTTAAAATAAAACACACTAGTATAAACAGGGCCTTAGATTAGATGTGACATATTGTGTTTCACCCTAATAAAGTTAAAGACTGCACTATTGTAAATCAGTATCCCAGAAACCTTTTACAGAGATGATAAAAACAGCTACTGAAGAAATGTATAGCCGGAAATAGTGAGAGAGACGCCAGAATGACTCACTAACCTCTCACTTCACACAATCTGTCTTCTTCATCCAAGTCTTCCTTCCTGCTTCATTCTCTTCAACTTTCCTTTCCTAGAATCTGCAGGTCACCCGAGAGGGTCGAAAGGAAAAAAGCATTTCATATTTGTTTTAAATTTAAACCCAAGGCAGCTAAATTCGCACAAGAGGCCTCAGGGAGTGAAAAAAGTGCCTCAGGTCACATATACGGGAAGTCAAATCATTCTGTTCAGGTTGTGTTCATTGAGTCGTCCTATTATTGCTCATTATTGTACTAAACACATGACTTACATTTGATAATCAGTAAAGTGCTCCTAAATTTCTTCTGCTCTGTTCTAAAAAATCTTATTGCATTTGAAAGTTGCACTAAATATGTTTTGCAGTAAGATAAAATGTAAAAAATCGAATAGTAGCAAAAAATATAGTGAAACCAAAGCCAAGTGTGTTTTTACAGAGCCCCATTTATGTACAGAACCACAGGAAGTCTAAGGTGTTACCACTTCCTGTATCTTGCAAGAAGCCCTCCTAAACCCACCTTATACCATGGCTGTTTAATATTTAAAGTGCTTCTACAGAGTCAAGGAAAGTGTGACAAACACACTTGAGTGTGAAATAGCATTGAATTCCATTACAACTCATTTTACGTCCATGAAGGAAATTATTTATGAGTGAAACAGAAAATAAATGGAAATAAGAAAACAATGGGAAGGGAGATTATTTTATTCATTAGGACTTTATTAAATCATGAAAAACATGTGTTAAATGCTAGAATGGAGTGAGAGCGACGTCTACAGAGCTATTTGGCTATTATATTTTGAGATTATAAAGAAAAACTTATTTTAAGGTTCAATTGTCACAAATAACTTACTATTAACTATGACTTTTACCTCAAATAAACTTTACTACTAATTTGCTGCCTATCAGTAGTTCACAAGGTAGTTGTTAAGTTTAGGCATGGGGTAGGATTAAGGGATCTAAAATATGGATGTGCATGTGGTTATGCAGAATAAGGCATTAATATGTGCTTTATAATAAACAGCTAATATGCTAGTAATATGCACAAGTTAATTCTGAGAATTGGTCTCTAAACTAAAGTTACCAACTTTTTACTTTGCAATAACAAGCTCTGATGGATCATTCACAATAAGACCTGTAATGTACTTGAAGAAAGATTTTAAAGTCTAATATTGACTTTTAAACACTTTAGAGTTTAGACCCTCCGAACTGAATGTTGGCACAAAATGATGTTGCTGTTCCTTAAATGTTGAGTGTCACATTTGTCTGAAGTTTCCGGAGGAGGATGAGCTCCTCCAGATGAGCCTGGTTCCTCCCAAGATTATTCTCCCTTTTAATGAGCTTTTCTTTGCCACTGTCACCTTTGACTTGCCTGCTAGGGCCATCAAGGCAATAAATGTCTCTAAACCTGCTTTGAAACATTTTTTTTCTTCAGCATTGGAATCTATTGTAAGTGTGAAAACCTATTTTTATCTTAGTGTATTTTGCAGAGCCGTTGGTTCTGAATTCTCTAAACAATGGAAACATTGTGGCTCTGTGGTGTTTGTCAAAACAAAAAGTGGTAAACCTCTGGCTCAACCAGTTTGAACTTGACTATTTGTAGTAACTTGTTTAGTGGAGAATTTACTAGTTTGTCTAAACAGAGGGAAATGGGTAGATTGTTTTTATGATGCAGCATCTTTTGACATCTATACCATGATGTTAGTTGTAATCTATAACTTCAAACACAAGGAATATTTGTTAAAAATCCATATTTTCATATTGGAAGCTCAAGAGGACATAGGGAAATGGTCACATCTGCTTGAACAAAATGAGTAATTTATTATTATTATTTTTTTAATTCACCATCATGTTAAAAATTGTGAGACTGTAATAAAAGTAAACTAACTTATACACATATACACTTTAAAAAAAATAAAGGCTCCAAAGAGGTGATTTTTGCAGTGATGCCGTAGAATAACCATTTTTGGTTCCTCAAAGAACCTTTCAGTAAACAGTTCTTTAAAAAAAACATTTTGAACCATTTTTCGACTATAAAGAACCTTTTCTGCATTTGTTTTCTGAACGTTAAAGGTTCTTCATGGAGCCATCGATGCTAATAAACAACTTTGTTATTTTAAGAGTGTATGATGGAGACATGAAGATGTACTGCAAAGTAGGAGTGACCCAGGCAGCAGTAGTTTTCGGCTGTAAAAGTAGTTTTTCATTCCATGTCAGTATTGATGTAATCTAATGAGAGACAGGAACAAGCCTCAACTGGAATAATAAAGGAACATTGTTCATCATTCAACCCTGCCCAGAATCATCTCAAGATTTAGAATTATAATTAGAGTGAACACTTGTTCTTGTTCTTGTTGTTGTTGTTGAGGAAAGCATTTGCTTTGTAATTCCAGGAAATTAACACATTTTTTTTTTTTTCTTCAGGCTGGCTGAAATGAAAGGAAATGCTGCTATGTTCAGATGTTCACCCTGACCAAACAACGGTGTTCCTTCTGTCTAAATCACAGACGAATCTGAGTCAACGTCTTCTAATATAACTGATATTCAGTGTAACAGTATAAAAACAAACATTTAATCACGACACTTTCAACACTAAATACCTTATTTATTATAGACTGTATATTTTAGTAAAGCATGTTGTGCTTAGTCAGTTTACTAAATCATGTTTTTAATGTGACCTAAATCTAAACAGAGACGTATTATCTGAAAGCTGACATTCTGTAACCATAGAAAAGTCAATAACCAGACACAATGTTATCGTTAGCTTTACTGATGTTTTTGATGTGTGTAATAAAAATAACCCTGTTTTATCTGGGGAAAACACTCTTTTAGACATGAGCACCTATTTGGCCTTTGGTGCCAAGTTATTGTCTTGATGTTCGGATTAAAGTATTACAAACATTTTCCCACTAGAGGGAAGTGCACTCATGGCTTAAAACGTTTAGCCTACCCGCGTCATTCTGAAATGAGGCATTTCCATTTCCCTTCACACCTCTTTGTGTTTTATAAAAAGTTCTTTGAAACAAATAATAAAGGAAATATGAACTTTGTTAATCAAATTGTGTGATGTTGTCGGGCATAAGATGTTGTATTTAAGTTTGCATTGTTCAAAGACAAACGTACGTGTTTTCATCCACCCACTAATAATAATAAAAACTTACCAGGTCTACTGTAAAGGTCATAACATGTTAAACAGTAGAAAGATATATAACAAATAATTCCTTAAATTGATCAGTTACAGTGCCTTGCGAAGTTATTCATACCCCTTCATTTTTTTCACATTTTGTTATGTTGCTGCCTTATGTTAAACTACTTTAAATTACTTTTTTTCCCCCGCATCAATCTACATCTCATACACCATAATGGCAAAGCAAAAAATAGGTTTTTAACATTTCTGCAAATTTATTAAAAATAAAAAACTCAAAAGATCCCGTTGCATAAGTATTCATATCCTTTTCTGGGACACTCGAAATTTAGCTCAGGAGCATTCATATTGCTTCTAGATGTTACTACACTTCGAGTGGAGTTAAACTGTGGCAAATTCATTTGAATGAGTATGATTTAGAAAGGCACACACCTCTCAGAAAAGGTCTAACAGCTGAAAATGCATATCAGAGCAAAAACCAAGTCCTGAGGTCAAGATAACTGCCTGTAGAGCTCAGTGACAGACCTGCGTTAAGGCAATGATCTAGGGAAGAGTTCAGTAAAAAATCTGCTGCATTGAAGGTTCACAGAAGCATTATCCATAATGGAAGACGATTGGAACAACTAGGACTCTAGAAAATGTCTGCCAGCCCCCATCCAAGCTGACAGAGCTTGAGAGATGAAACGGTGAGCTAAATTTTGAGTGTCCCAGAAAAGGGTATGAATACTTATGCAACGGGATCTTTTCAGTTTTTTATTTTTAATAAATTTGCACAAATGTTAAAAACCTATTTTTTGCTTTGCCATTATGGAGTAGGGAGTGTAGATTGATGTGGGGAAAAAAAAAGTAATTTAAAGTAGTTTAACATAAGGCAGCAACATAACAAAATGTGAAAAAAATGAAGAGGTATGAATAATTTCACAAGGCACTGTACATATCTTAATACATATCTCTTTTTTAACAGATTGGTTTGCCAATCTATCCCATGGTATAGGATGTATCTTTTTTGTGAGTTGTTGGTTTATCTAAGTATCTAATATCAATCTAAATGCAAAAAAATCTAAAATGGTAAAATGGTTTTATAAGAGATTTATTAAAGAAAAAAGTTATTAACAATCAGTAATTCACAAATAAAACATTTCGGAAGCCATTGTGAAGTAATATCTTCCATGGTTGGTCATAATTTTAAAGCAATCTGAACTGCAATATATGAATTTCTGAATTATTTTCATCACTTCAACTTACCCAGTTGATTGATTACATTGATAATTGTAAACATTTTTGTATTACACATTTTCTAAAATGTTAGGTTTAAATATGCAAATGAGGCAGTTAATGAAATATGTGCTAATTTCTAGCACAAAAATCTAAAAACTGGATGGTCAATTTCAAAATTCTTGTTTGTTTTTATATATATATATATTTTTTTTTACATTAGAGTCAAATGTTTTTACAGAGGGAATTTTGGGTATCTCATTTTGTCACTCCATAATTCCGAAAATACTTAGAACAGACAGAAAACAATATATATTTTTTTACAATTTTGGGGGGAATAAAATGTTGTATAAAACCAAGCAAATTATATATAAACAAATCCCTCTGTAAAAACCTTCAGGATATAGAGGGAAATAAAAAATGTAAAGTTTGTTGTGTGTAAGTGCTACTGAAGTGGAGATTTATGGCTCAGTGTAGGAGAAAAACAGCCTTTAAAAATATGTATTGTAATTTAAATCTATTGATACAAATAGATAAAGTGCCAAAAATGAAACACTTAACAGTTTCTTTTGGATGTTTTCTTACCACTAGTCTAAAAAAAAAAAAAAAAAAAAGCCCAAAATCTCAAACTTGCAGGTGCATGAAAAAACAGCATCTCCCTTTAAAAGCTCTCTTCAAATTGCCTAATGATTCAGAAGCATATAAAAGAGCATTATGTTCTTCTGATGCTGCTCTTACATATCAAAGGTACACTGGTACAGAAATAATTCAAAACTATCTCTGGGGCAATAGTTACTTAAACACGGTATACAACAGAGGTCAGCAGATCTGAGTCCAGATAGAGATGAGGAGGAAAAAGAAGGTCCTTTTTTGGTGTATCCATGTACTGGAAGTGAAAACAGAGCATTTCAATAAGGAATATCTTTCAACAGATACTATAAACAGTTCCAGACATTTTGAAACAAACAATACCTGAATTTTATTCACCATATCTTTTCTTGTAGATTTTCTCCCTAAAAAAAAAATCATAGGATTATGGGAGGAAACACAAAGCTAGTATGGTTTTAAAACAACTGTGATGTTTAGATCAGACACTCAAATAACTAACCTTTGCATCTAATGGCATAAAGAAGTGATACGGTCATAACCATGAAGAGCAGCCCGACTATTCCACTGGAGATGTACACAAAATACCAGAGCCACTGCAGATCAACTTTTGGAGGTACATTCAGATCATCTACTGTTGTAGACACTAAACAAATATAAAATATTTAAGTGATGTAATAATTATCATATAAATTGTTAACTGTAATATCATGTGTTGTAATGGTCATGTTCTTACTTGTGTTGCTCGGAGTGTGTGAAAACTCATCTTTCTCATTACCAGCTAAAAAATATAATAAAAATGCCTTAGTAAAGACATTAAATAATAGTTTACAGTCTATAATGGACTAAATGTGTGATTGTTTACATTCCATCAGTGAATCTAAAGATAATGTATCTTACCTGTCACAGTCACTTTAATAGCATGGCCTATAGACATGTCGCCTTCTTTACATCTGTAGAAACTTGCATCCTCCATTGAGATCTTCAGGAAAATCAGGAAAGCCATTCCATGATTTTCTGTAATGTTCTTCCACTCAGTTTTTATGCGATCTGAGTAATTTAAAGTTATACATTCATTTCCACTGATTTTGCACCATGAGACTTGTGGATTCCTGTGACATCCATGTAGATCTATAGTACAGTTTAACTTTAGATATCTGCACTGCCATTATCTACTAAAGAAAACTGTTTGAGACCATAAGCAAATTTTCACACGATCATAAAAAGTATAACCTTTTTTCCCCCAGTGGAACTGAAGCCTTTATTTAAACTATTAAACTATTAAGACTTGTTTCTGCAAATGGTAAAACCTTATAGTGATTTTCTTTCCCGTAGATGTTGTTTTAGATTTGATAGTCACCATGCACCACACCCATCAGTATAATACAGCGCATTAACCCAGGTAAAAAAAAAGTGCACTAAAATACACTTTATTTAAGTATACTTAGTACACTTTTCAGTAATGTACTAAAAGTGCTCTATTTTTGCACACTAATTTTGTACTTATTGTACTAAAAAATAGTATTAAGTATATGTTAAGATAAACTTAATACCATCTAAGTGTACTCAACTGTGCTATTTTGAGACACCATGAAATTGAACTAAAATGTGCTTTTAACATACTATATCTGTATTTAAAAATATATATTTAGTTACAACTAGAAATACACTTGAACCCTACTTTTAAACATTTATAAATATATTTATGACTAATTTAAAGTATAACAATAATATATTAAAAGAATATACAAAGTGTGAAAAAAGTGTGCTAAAATACAATTTAAGTACACTTAGTGCACTTCCCTAATGTACTTAAAGTGCTCTATTTTCGGCAACTAATTTTGTACTTAATATACTAAAAGTTATTCTTAAGTACTTCTTAAGATAAACTTAAGATCATCTAAGTGTACTCAACTGTGCTATTTTGAGACACCATGAAGATGAACTAAAACGTGCTTATAACATACTTTCTCAGCATTTCCAAAAATGTATTTTGTTACCACTTATAATACAATTGAAACATATTTCATAAACCATTAAATATACTAATTATACATAAAAAATAAACTTACTGATTATTTAAAATACATGAATAATATATAACAAATGTATACAAGGCGTATTTATAATGTATTGCCCACATATTTTTATTAATAAAAAATGCACTTATTAATTGTTTAAAATACATTAATAATATATAAAAAATGTATGCAAAGCGTATTTATAATGTATTGGCCACATATTTTTATTCATAAAAAATACACTTATTAATTATTTAAAATACATGAATAATATATAAAAAATGTATACAAAGCGTATTTATAATGTATTGGCAACATATATTCATTAATAAAAAATACATTTGTTGATTATTTAAAATACATGAATAATATATGACAAATGTATACAAAGCGTATTTGTAATGTATTGCCCAAATATTTGTATTAATAAAAAATACACTTGTTGATTATTTAAAATACATGAATAATATATAAAAAATGTATACAAAGCGTATTTATAATGTATTGGCCACATATTTTTATTAATAAAAAATACACTTGTTGATTATTTAAAATACATGAATAATATATAAAAAATGTATACAAAGCGTATTTATAATGTATTGGCCACATATTTTTATTAATAAAAAATACACTTATTAATTATTTAAAATACATGAATAATATATAAAAAATGTATACAAAGCGTATTTATAATGTATTGGCCACATATTTTTATTAATAAAAAATACACTTATTAATTATTTAAAATACATGAATAATATATAAAAAATGTATACAAAGCGTATTTATAATGTATTGGCAACATATATTCATTAATAAAAAATACATTTGTTGATTATTTAAAATACATGAATAATATATGACAAATGTATACAAAGCGTATTTATAATGTATTGCCCAAATATTTTTATTAATAAAAAATACACTTGTTGATTATTTAAAATACATGAATAATATATAATAAATGTATACATAGCGTATTTATAATGTATTTTTTATTAATAAAAATATGTGGGCAAGACATTATAATTACGCTTTGTATAAATTTATTATATATAATTCATATATTTTAATTAATTATTAAGTGTATTATAATAAATTAAAAATG